>NC_045444.1:29585443-29640443 GCF_002776525.5 Piliocolobus tephrosceles | reverse complement strand
TCAGTCACCAAGCATTGAATACTTAACAACATAGCCTCACAGCCACAGTGGGGCTAGCTGGTGTTCCCCCAGAGCATTTGTGCAGTGTGCATCATGATTGGCTCATCTGTGATTCAAGTTTATTTAAATAATATTCTGCCAGAGTTTTTTACTGAAACCTCCTTCATAGACATGTGCCACCTATTTTATGAATATTAGCTGTTAGCCATTACCAGCAAAGAAGAGCATGCAGCCATACTGCAGCCAACCAGTCAAGGATAAGTGTGTCTTTCTGTTTAATGATGTGGTATCCAAACATCTAGTTTTAAATTGGGATGGGTTTCCTTGCTTTTGATTCCTTTATTTAGTGAAGATAGTGTGACGAGGAATGGGGGTGTATGTGTATGCATGAGAATGCCGTATCAAAATTTTTACTTTTATACTTTATAGGTTATATAAATCTGCTCATCATATAAGTGATATATTGGACACATGTGGGCTAGCATGATTTTTTAATTATCTTTGATATTTGCTTATGTGGCCAGATTCTAAAAATGTTAATTTTATAATTAATTTCCAGCACATTGTTTGGCAACAATGAATAGTTTTTTTTTTGTAAATCACCCAAGGCCTTAGATCGCTGAACTGCCTCAATGTGTCTTCCCAGTTAGTTTTGGAAAAGTTATTTATTTTAATTTCTATTTTCCTTCTCCTCAATTTGGTTTCTATCCAGGAATCTACAGAAATCATTTTGATAAAAACTGTTGATATTTTTTCTGCTGTCATCCATATTAGCCTTGAACCATATTTTCTGTCAGTTTTTCACTGGTTCTCCTGCTTTCTTTTAGACGTCCTTTTGTCTACTGTTCTGTCACATTGGTGTATGGCTTCAAATTTGGCTTTCATCATTTTCCCACGTAAATGTATTTCTCATTCCTTTTGCAATCTCTATTATATTAAATATGCTACTGCCCATCTGGCTGCCCCATGCTTCTCAGACTCTGGCTATGCACCTCCTAGGGCCTGGAGTAGTATTTCCCAGAGTATCCTTTGTTGTCTATTAATTCTTAAGCTGTGTCCTCCAGGGGTGCGTGAGGAGGAGGCGGACAGGTTTCTTACTCCAGTAAGCTTGGAAAACAATGATCACATCCCCATCATGTATTACGTGCTCAATAGGTACTTACTGAATAAACAAAAAGTGTTAATGAATGAACATATTTATAATATACAGTAACATGTACTTTGGGAAGTTTATAGTAAAGAAATGTTTAGCTTTATTTAACTTAGCATTTTCCAAACTTGTTTTCTTACAAAACCATCTCTGGTGCAACATCTCCATGTGTCCCATGGAATCAGTGTTGCACAAAACACACCTGTGAAACACCAGCCTGAGGGATACAACACTGTGGCTCTACTACTCCTCCGTCCCCCAAAGCTGAGCTAGAACGTGAGACACGCTGAGGTTCATCAACTCCCTCTCTCCTTGTCTGCCCCATGAGGGCCAGTTTCCTTATTCCAGTTACTAACACCCTTATATCTCTTCACTGGCTCAAATACGGAATAATCTTTTATCAGTTACACACGCTCTTTCTTTCTCTTTAATCATACACTAATTAATACCATTTTTTTCACCTACTATCTTCCAAATGTGTTTTGAGAAACAAGATGACTAATAATCTCTGTTATATGGACTTTTACCCTTGGGCATTTATTTATGAGGTTCTATAGATTGAACTTACTGTTGTAAGTACTTTTTATTAAAATCTCTCAAAAAGACAGTTGTGAGGAGTGTATTCCACCATAGCGTGCATTTCAGCCATGATATTCTCTTCAGTGGCACATGAATCAACATGAATGTCCCAAGTTGACTTGTTTCATGTTAACCTTACTGCTGCCTTTTGACTACCTCCATGAGTCAACTGCAAGTACTCTAGCCTTTTGACTAGAGCAGAAATAAGCTAAGGTGCCCAGAGCACTTCTTTTGCTTACCATCAATCTTAGTGGCATTTAAAACTGCTCTTAAATCTTGTCTTTTCCTGGCTGATATGAAAAAGGCAAAGGCCTTTGGTTGTTCCTATAGGTCGATCTTAGGTTTGTGTTTGAACATGGGGTCTATGGTAAGGGGTATACATTTAGGTCTAGAAAGTGCTTGTTCCAGCTGTGTCTTTAAACATTGCCCAACATAGTACTGGGGTTTTGTGGCAATGCCTCTGGAGCCATACTGGCAGACAGAGGTGGGGAGGAAAGGAGTTTGAGAGGATGGGCAGCAGGAGAGGGTCTCTGTTTCTGTTTTGCATATTGGCTATTGGTTGGAAAGGAGTTGGGGGTGGAGATCCCATGACTAATAACAGATTGGAAATGATTACGGCAATCAGAATGTTTCTAAAGATAGAAATAGGTTCTGGTGGAGTTTCTAAGAGATTTGGAAACAGGAAGAAGCATTCTGTAAGATGGACAGTAGAATTTCTTTAAGAGAAATGGGGAAATTACTAAATGGGAAACCTGACATATGTGGATCACTGTTTTTCTTCTGACCCTTTCTTTTCTCTCTTTCACTTCTTACCTCAGGACCTTTTCTCTTCTCATTAGCACCTCCACCAGAGTTGGAACTGGGAAAGAGAAAGGAAGTGTTCAGACATGTGCCTATTTGCATAGTCACGTTATTGAGTTAATGCCAGGACAGCACAAACATTCTGTCCAGTTCTATAGAAAAGCCAGTTTCACCCCATCAGTAAGGTATTATTTTCTTTTTTTTATTCGCATAGAACAGTTTATTGCCAGGCTTCTCTTAACTGTACATTATAAATAGTGTCTGATTAAGAATGTTCTGGATGGGTTAATTAGTGTGGTGACTATTATTAAGCAAACTGCTTGTTAGTATTATGCCTATTTGATCTTGGTATTGATGTGAAGTAATTGACCATAGAGCTACATTTAGAAAAGCTGAAATAAAGTTTTTTTGATTTCTATTATGGCAATAAACTGTTTATATTAAACATGTCTATGAAAATATGAGTTTCATGGCACAGAGAATCAGAATAGATTGTGTGGGATGGTGGATGTGGTTGGTTTTGTTTTGTTTATAGAATTATTAATACAGTTGTTCAGCCTAGTTCAAGACTAGGTTTATTGTAACAAAGTAGTACAAAAATGTTTCAGATTCTGCCTTCATTCTTACCGCAGAGTGTATGAAAACTAAAGTGTTTTTAACTTTCCCCAACTAAAGGAAGTATCCTGTTAGATTTGGCTAATTGCCTAAATACTTCTTTTGGTGACAATTACTATAATGAATAGATTATAAGAAAAATATGAAAAGATATTATAAACAAGGAAAACCTAGCTTGTAACTACCTTCTTTCAAGTACCAGATTGTTATCTATATTATTTATTGGTAGGTTGTCCAGTTCTATTATTAAGTTTCCCTAGCTGTAGCATTTCCATAGGGAATTGATTCCATGAGCTAATAAATTACACCGTCCGGGAGTTTTTCTTGAAATTGAGCTTAAATTTTCCCATTCTTAATTTCATCTCATTGCTCCTAGTTACATCCCCTTGTAGGAAGCTAAATAATTATTCTTTTTCCTTGGAGACTCTTATTATGTACCCTTCTGGTTGTCACTTAACCAGGCTATTCATAGTTAGCTCCTTTAATCTGTCCTCATAAATCATTTTTTCCATTGCCTTAATTATTATTATTGCTCTTCTAAACACTCTCTAATTTTCAAACATACACAGTTCTCAGGTGCCCCAGATGACATCAGCATTTGCACAGGGTTCTATCCTGACAGACTTAGTATCTTCCTTCCCTGTGCAACAAGATCCAGAACTAAATGGCATCAGTTCACTGAATCAAATCAACTCTTGCTCATCTTGTCCAATTCAGGATGGTCTAAATGGTGTTTTTTATGTGCCCTAATTGCATTCAAGGTTTATTTTGATTGTTTTCAATTTTGTGAGATTTGTAAACTGTTTTGGTTACTGCCCCTATTTGTATTCTGCATCTTTCCATGTCCCTATTCACTACCACCTATCAAATCAGTCATCTGCAACCTTTCTTGACATGGGATTCTATTCATCCTTGAGAACATTTAGGGAACGTTCTCGCAGGCCTCGCACCTTGCCCACAGCTAAATTCCTTGTCAGTTACCAATTGCTGTTGTTTACAACCCTTTAGCCAATCTCCCATCTCTTTTTATTTGCAATTTTGTTCGCATGCTGGCCAATATAAATGAATTTCATGAGTAAGATGGGTCATGATACTGTTTCCTAAAATGAAGATATGTTGTTTGAATCCCATTGATTTTTTTTTTCTTTTTTTTTCCTTTTTTTTTTTTTTTTTTTTTTTTTTTTGGTGAATCCTTCATAAGCTGAGCTTGTGATTCTGTTGAAATCCTTATTAAGCTTGCCTGGCACTCTTTATCTGACATAAATAAATAGGTTACTTCACTTGCTTTATTGTTTTCCAGATATGTACAGATGTTCCTTCTCTTACCATTTGTTCCATTTCTTTAGGAGAATTGAAGATAGTGTCATAGTCATTCTATTTTTTTACCTTTTCTGGTGATCAATGGCAATTTTTTATTGCTGTGTTTTAGTTTCTAGAATCTCTTTAGTATTTTGAATTTGTTTCAGGAAGAAGTTGATTGGTTCCCACAGTAATTTGGGGCCTGTGCGGTTTGAAACTATAATCTGTAAATACCCAGGTTTCTTTCCATTTTAAATCAAGGACTAAATTTACTATTTTATTAGGGCATATTTAAGGAGTTAGCACCACTCTTTGTGTTTTGTTTTTCTATATACAATCATCTAGTTATTACTTGAGGAGTTCTTATATATTTGTTTGACTTTCCTCAAGGTATTTGAAATTAGAATAGAAATTTAAATATCTTTATGAAACAAACATAGAAGCCCCCAAAACAAGCTTTCTGGTTCTGGAATGTACATAGTGTCCTACAGCGAAAGACTTTGTTTCTAGCTCCTGTGGCTCCTCCGTTGTTTCTTAGTGTTGCCTATCAGCCCTTGCTTTCAGCCCTTTTTAACGCCCTCTTCCTGTCTCCACGGTGACTGTCCTGAGGCCTCAGTGAGTTTCTGAAAGCCCATCTCCACCTTTGTTCACCTCACTGAAATAGATGAACTGACCTAACGCTTTAATGAGACAACTCCTTAGATTCTACACTTGCCACCTAAAGCTGTTTTGGTTTTTCAGCTTCATTTTTCTCTTCTTCCCTCAGCTTTGCAAGAAAGCTAGGTTCACTATCTTTACAAGACCTTGCTTTTCACCCACACCATGATCACACATGTTATAATGTTTTTCTCCTCCCATCTTATAAGATCTTTCTGTTTCTTCAGGATCCTGCTTCCTTCCCTAGCAAGTATTCCTAAGTGAATAACACTATGCCCATGTGCCTCATTTTACTCTACCTACTTTTTTCTCTGCCTCTTTTTTTTTTTGTTGTTGTTGTTGTTGTTGTTGTTGTTGTTGAGACAGTCTTGCTCTGTCACCCAGGCTGGAGTGCAGTGGTGCGATCTTGGCTCACTGCAAACTCCGCCTCCCGTGTTCACGCCATTCTGCTGTCTCAGCCTCCCCAGCAGCTGGGACTACAGGTGCACGCTCCCACGCCCGGCTAGTTTTTTTGTATTTTTAGTGGAGACGGGGTTTCACTGAGTTACCCAGGATGATCTCGATCTCCTCACCTCGTGATCCGCCCACCTCGGCCTCCCAAAGTGCTGGGATTACGGGCATGAGCCGTGGCGCCCGGCCTGCCTCTCTTTCATACACAAACCCTAGCCTCCTGCAGTCTGATTTCTGCCCACACCACTCTTCAAGGTGCACTGTCTTTCAGCCGGAGCAGAGAGTGGCCTGTCGGAGTAGCCAGTGACCTATGACGTAACAAGGCCAAAAGCTTCTTCTTTCTGCTCTGTAGCACCTCTGTAGCGTTTTATGCCCCATTTTACACATTCTTTGAGGGTTCTTGATTCATTTCAGTAATATGATATTACTCTCTTGGATTCTCTTTCTACTCTTTCAGATGTTCCCTTTTGCTTTTTCCATGCTTTTTCTTTTTCACCTACCTCCGAAACCCATTTCTTCCCCTACACAACAATTCAGGGAAGGGGCCAAGTTTCTGGATGGGGCTCAGGAACTCTGAGAAAGCACTTGGTAGCCTGGCCTAGTCTACCCCTCTAGACCTTACATCCAGACCTGCATCCCAGTCTCTTTGGGTTGCATGTTATTTCCTAAGGAGTTGTATTTCTTCACCCCTTTTTCCTTTGGTCACATGTTCTCTGACTCTAGAGCTTCCCTGACTCTGTCTTGCAAAATCCTTTACCTAAAACCTTTAAGCCTTTACTGAGCCCCAAATCAGCATTAATCTCTTCTTCCCCTCCATTTAAAAAAACCGGAATGGCCATTGTATGTATAGTATGTTCCAAGGTAGGTTAGTTGGCTGTTCGTGTGTCTGTCTCTCACTCTGCTCTAAGCACTACTGGTTTGCTTTCCAATAGACGGTGAGCTCCTTGAGGATAGCCCCTCTATCTGTATATGTGGCTTACAGGATTTAAGCTATACTTTTTTAAGGTTTCGTTTTATTTTGATTCTCTATCAATAAGTAACAGATACTGAACTCTGTGTGATAAAGTGTCATGGAAAGATAGGAGAGATGATAATAAAAAAGATATTAAAATATACTTCAGGAAACATTAGCCAAGTCAATTTAATACAAAGTATATTCAGGTGCCCAGGAATACAGAACAGTCATGAGCAGAAATGACCAGTGTTAATCAAGGCAGTTTCAAACATTTTTGTAGGTTAATGAACAAGTATGGCCTGAAAATAAGCACTGGGCCATGTGGTGATTGGAAAACACAAAATGGAAATCCAGAAGGATGAGTGAGGGAAGAGTGATAAACCATCCCTCTAATGTTATGTTTTATGGTATGTGCAGTGCAAGTTTTATAGCCATAGAAACTCTTTGGAAACCATTCAAAGACAGCCCAGTCCAATTTCAAACTTTTGAACTTCTCTTAGTGGCTACTACTTTTTGCACTTTTTTCTGGAATTTTTGTATAACATCTTTATTTTTTCTCAGTTTTATATATAATCATTATGTCCTTACAGGAAGGTAAAGGACAAATTTTACATATTTTCTGCCACTAAAAGTATGTTGCATTCTTTTTTTGTAACAGATTCATGCCCAAGCACAAAACAACCCATTTAAAGAAGATGCTCAGCCTTAAAGGAAATGGCGGTACGGTTCTATCCATGGCCCTTCCTTTTCAGCCGGAGCAGAGAGATTCGGAGGGTTTATTGAAGAATTCTAATTCAGAGTGTGATGCACACTGTGGCCTTGATACTGCACGACGAGAATACTTGGGTAACTCATTAAGACAGGAGTCAGACTTGAAAAAGTCCACCTCGCCAGAGAATTCAAGCTCTCATTTTGGTGAAAATAAACAAAATCTGACTGTTAATCCCTGTGCCACTTTGGGTGGAGTTGCTAATCAGCAAAGACTGCTGCACATTGTCTGGCCTCACAGGTGGTAAGTCAAGGCATGCCAATTTAGTAAGAGTTGTAGAACTGGTAAAAGAAAATATATTCTGTTGATTGACATAATAATTTACTGTCCTTATTGCTTTAGAAAAAGATTATTTTAATGTGGTGATATTACTCATGATCTGCCAAGGTGATACTACTAAATATCTTCACATTAATGGTCATGCGCTTAGATTAAATTTGAATTACAGATAACGATTTGCAGTGATCTACTCAACTAACAGTAGTGGGTAGGCACTTCTAGCATATCAAGTCTTGTTCAAAAAGTTTCAAAATATAAGAATCAGATTCCATTTTATGCACACGCACACACACAGTTGTCACAAAACTCTTTCATGTATATACACTGATAAAGCAATACTAACATTAAAGCTAGAATAATTTCCATTATTTACTACTTTGGCCAGTTTCAACGGGGTGGCTTCATTTTACTTGTCATAATATGTATATCAGTACATTTGAAACCATTCCCTTCACTCAGATGCCTCTGTATTGTGCTAAGCAAAATACTTTCTAGCCGAGTCTTTTCCAAACAGAGGAAAATCAACTGCAGCATGTAATCTCACCAAATATAAACTCAAACTTAACCCTGGCTCCTATAAATTAGGATTTAAAGAGGTAAAATGTCCTGATAATCTTCTGGTATTAGGCATGAACATTTTAATCTAGTTTTTATTCCTCCCAGTTAGTTTAATCTGCATGTGGCCTGATTAGAGTTCACTTCCCCCACAGATTATGGTCTCTTTATTGCAGAGATGCTAGGCTGATCATTAGGTCCGATTTTCTGAGAGCAACCGTTTGCAGGTAAAGTAATAAGCATACCACACCGGCCGGGCAAAGCGCCTTTGCCGAGGATTTGCCTTCCAGCACATTAAAACTCTAGAAGCTCTCCCAGCTGATCTGCAGCATCTGGTACCTAAAGGGATTTTCATCTTTGATTCTAAATGTATGAACGTAAAATGTAGGGATTGAAAGTTGATGTGTAATGTGTTTTTGAATTTGTTTGTGCAACTTCACACTTCCAGCATAGCCTTTCTAAGGTAGTAACAGGTATATTTAAATCATATTTTACTTCGATTGTGACAGAGTTCAATATTCTTTGATGTGATTTTAAAATGCAGTGGGTCTAGATGAGATTAACCTGTTTCAAGGTAAAATAGATGTCATCATTTACTCCCTTTTGAAAAGCTTTTTCTTTTATTGCATTAACCTTTGGTTGTCTCTGAAGTACTCTTTATTGCAAGAAAATCAGTTCTAAAAGTTGGTTCCAGGTTATCATGAAAATGTTAAATTAAGTAATTTCTAGTCTGCTTTTACAAAACAGCAATATGGAGGGCAGAGTGAAAACCATGTTATTCAATACTTTGCACAAAATAAGACAGAGCTATGTTAATAAAATTAACAATACTAAATTGAATAATTCCCTCTCTTCCTTTGTATATTTTTGCTTTAATTTAATTTAATTGCCTAAAGTTAGTTGCTTAAAGAGATGCAGCATTATGTTTGTGCACATTCTTATTGTTAAAGCTAAATTATTTTTAATTTGGAGAAGAGGGAAAAAAAGCCGCATCAGCAAGAGTAAATGCCAAAATATAAAAGTAACACATTCATCCTTACGGGTAATATAGTAGAACATTGGAAACTTGGAGGTTGCCAGACACATAGCTAACATTAGGGCTAATTTTGAAAATCTAGCGTGCAGTCAATTTTACTGATGCCTGGGGACATACAAGGTAGAAGCTGACAAGAGAACTAATTTTGTTTGGGTTATTTACTGCTATGCATCATCCGCAGGTTCCCGCCTGACACACAGCTATATGAAGGGGGATATTATCACACACTAAAAATTTATGTTGACATTCGATATTTGTTCAATATGTCAGCAGTATTACTTTCATAATCAAAAGAGTAAGAAAAAGAGAAAAGAAAAGCACTTTATGCTCATATAGATATATCTTTTTAATAACAGTCTATAAGGTTAATATAGTTTACCTTTGAGAGTATACAATGAAAACAAGCAGGGTTAGGAGGGGAAATGACAGAAAGCATCAACCCGAGCTGTTTGTTTGCCATTACCTAAGCGAGCCATGTCAGCTCTCTGGCCCGCGTCTGATAGCTATTTGTTGTACAGAGAGCACAGCATAAAAAAAATATCAAACTCTTAATACTATTGTGTGCCCATAACCATCTGTCACTGCTAGCCTGGAGATGAGAGGAAGATTACGAGGAATAAACACTGAGCCGCCGAGCATTGGTAAAGCCTTCGGGCAAAAAACTCTTGTGGGGACATCAAAGACATTCTAATTCCGAGGCAGTCAAGGATTACAGTGTGTAACCTGTGCTGACAACAGATAAATGACTGGCAATATTGTGCCAGAGCTGTTGGGTCCTGCATGGAGTACTGATGATGATGATGATGATGTTATCTTGCAGAATGGACTCTGCTGGGATAATTTTATGATAAAACACTTTTTTCAAATGCCACTGGGTCTAGGCAGACATTTACTAGCTACAGGGGTAGCAATCAGTTTCTTCAAAATTTACTGTTCTAAGCCCATTAGAGTTCCATCGCAGCAAGACTCTTCAATGAAAATCTAAAACGCCTATATTTTCGTTAGGAGAATTTATGCAAATGTTGTGAGCTGAACTCCTACCCTTTAGTGGTAGATGCTTTATCATCTGATTTATGTAAATTTGCTCATAAAAATACAGTTTATTTTTAATTGGTGAATATGAATTAGAAAATTAAGATTCTGGTTCAGCATTCATCAAACATCCCCAGTTACAAGCACACATTTCTTTAGACCCCTGATCATATGGGTGGAAATCATATAATTGACCAGTCAATATGAATGGTATTCAGAAGGAAACTATGGTTTCTACTACAAATGACCAGGGATGTGTTTCTTATTCATCCCCCTTAGTTTGAGCCTCCCCCATCCTTGTACTTCACATATTCTTGTCAGTATTTTGAGCTGCCTTAACTCCCTGCTTGAAAAGGGGGGTTTTCTTTACAGTAGCCTGCAGGAAGCTCTTTAGAAGCAGGAAGTCTGTTGCATTTTCACCTTGGCCATGTATCTTTACCAGAGAAAATGCATTGATGATTGTTTCCATGTAAACCTAAAGGAGGAAGGAACACTGGAGAGGGCAGTTGGATTCTTAGATCTTGTCATTACCTTGCCTAACGAAAGAAAAATAAAACCCTCCTCTTTATCATAAAAAAATATGCCCATGAAATCATGCAGTTGCAGTAGCCAACTCTAAAAATGAAGTGATGCTGACCTCATTGTGTTAGTTCCACACTGGGATCATGAATGGTCTAAAATATAGTGTCAGCCTCTAACATATCTCATACTAAGTCAACCAAATGTAGAGCCTACTTGCTAGAATATGTATCAAAATCAAAAGTGACATTTTCTAGAAGACACATTCTGGCTTTAAATCTGTGTTAAAATGTCTGTGCATGAGAACAGGCCCTTAAATGCAATGCTTGCCCCTCTCCTCATTCTTTCTCAAACTGAGCTTGTCAAGGATTATAGTGTACAACATCTGCTGACAGTAGATAAATAACTGACAGTATTTTAGCAGAGTTGCTGGGTTCTCTGCAGAGTAATTTGTTTTCTCCTTTCTACCCAGTCCTTAATGTTTTGTTATAAACATCTATAGCAAGGCATGGTTAATAGAAGTGACTTATAGAGAAAGACCTGTAAAAAACAGGCTGCAATTGGCACTGCTTTTTTTTTTTTTTTTTTAACTATTTTCTTTCCAAATATTATACAAATATTGTAATATTAATCCACGTTCCAGCCTTTAAGCATTCTCTAATAATAATTATGATGGGCATAAAAGACACACTGCTGGAAGGACCAAAAAAAAACAAGTTTAGACTATATTGAAGGATCACTCTCTCAAGGCCACAGGTCTCAAACTCTTTGGTCTCAAGACCCCTACATACTCTTAAAAATTACTGGGATACCAAAGAGCTCTTGTTTGTTGGGATTATACCTATCAACATTTACTGTATTAGAAATTAAAACTGAGGAAAAAGTTTTAAAATCTACATTAGAGTGTTTTAAAATAGCAATAAAGAACCAAATATATGTTAACATAAATAATGTGTTTTTATGAAAATTAACTGTATTTTCCAAAAAAAAAAAAATCAGTGAGAAGAGCAACATTACATTTTTAAAAATCTATGTCTGTCTAAATAGAAGATATTTGGATTCTTATAACTGCTTAAGTGTTTAATTTGTTGCAATATCTTCTTTTGGTAGAAGTTTATGAAGAAATTCTGCCTCACAAAGAAATATAGCTGGAAAAGTTGAGTGTTTAATGATTTCTTCAGATTACTGTAGATATTCTTCTTTGATACTATACCAAAACTTGACAAGTAGGAGTTCCTTAAAGGTTTGCTGCAATATGGAGTATGAAATCACATAAATGATTTCTTCATGCTCCATTGCATGCAGTTTGAATGGATTTTGTAGCATCATGCATTGGTTATTTGGGAAATATAGGTTCACCAAATTGAAGATCTTCTAAATGTTGACACAATTCATTATACAATTTCAAAAAATCATATTTGTTAATATCAGCATTGATCTCTTAAAGAGACATTTTTGAGTAATGGGAAGCTGTCAAGCTAAGAGTGTGAGTGCAATTTTTTCAAAATTCTAATGTTCCCTTAAAGGTTAAATTTATCATTGCAACAAGTATTATCACTTGTTTTTCCTTGAGTGACAAGTTCACACGGTTCATGTTTGAGAAAATGTCTGCCAAATAGCAAAGTCTGATTAACTGTGGTTTGTCTATCAGTTGTTCTTTGAAATAAAGTCACTGTTTCATGAAAAGACAACTAGTTTAGCTCACAACTCAAACAAGCATGCAAATACTTTTCCTCAGGACAGCTATTGTATCTTGGTATGCATGTGTATTCCTCATTTTATTACATAGAATATTAAAAAATATCAAGGGGATGAACTTTAATAAAATTAATAAATTTTACTGCTTCTTCAAGGACATGCTTAAGTAAAACAGACTTATTTGTGCCATTGCCTTGAATTGTGCTAAGACACCAGCAGCTTTATTCACCAGTGTTTTTCACTATGAGGGCCTATGTCAACACAGAGAAAAAGGCAAATTACATCTTTAGTATCCTTATGAAAATGATTTTACTTTGCAGCCTCCTTGAAAAAGTCTTGAATACACCCAAGAATTCAGGCTACCCTTTGAAAACCACTGTCAAATGGAATCGATGTGATGTATGTAAATATGGCTGCCACCAGCCATTGGAATTGCCTAATTTTTTGTTCTCATAGACTAAATTTTTTTTCCCTGAATATTAACATATTGTATTTTTTTTGGTTTAAAACTTGACAGTGAACAAGGGTTTATCTTATAAAAGTCAACTCTCTCAGACCAAACACAATTTGCCTCAATGTGGGCTAAGTAGCTAGGAAACCCTAGGATACAGATCTATGATACAAGAAATTCTGCTCAGATCATTAAACCTCTGTGATTGGCCCATAATTGGATGCATTCTTGTTAATAAAAATAAGAAGTGGGCCATGAGGCATGTTAAAAAGTTTGAAATTATTAGAGGAGCCATAGTTATAAGTTCTACCATGAGCTCATCACTTGGGATATAGGGAAATTATCAAAGCTCTTCGCTTAAAGTAGAATGACTTTTTATGAGCTATATGGTATTTGCAGCATTTTCCATAAAATAATGATAAATCAATTTGTGCAAAGTTGATATAAAAAGTGTGAATTCAGAAAGGACAAAGTCCAGTCATTGAGAATGAAAAACAGTTTTGAAACGAACTTAGATTAGTCGCTGAAGTAAAACATGTACCATAATATTGAATGACTTTGACATCTATATTTTTAGAAACTTTGGCAATTTCTAACACAATATATGATTGATATAAAATGGAAAATTATGCTTTATTACTTGGTACTAAAATAAATTGCTCTGTTTCACTCTTTGACTCTCTGAGGTTTAAAAATATAACTTCAAAAACAAAATAAATGACTAGTCTTCTGAAAGGATGTGTTTTGGATGATTGAATGATATGCTTTTCAGGCCGGAATAAACTTACCTTGGTTTTCTCATTGCTGAAATAACTTAGGAAAAGTATGGTGATTAGGCCATCTTAAATCTTTTAGGCTTTTCTGGTCATTACCTTGTAATAGAATACTTTGAGAAGGACAGAGGATAATGTGGGGTGGAGAATACTTTTGGAAATCAGTCTTCAGGTACCATGCTAGGCTGTGAACAGAAGGGCAAAGTGCTAATTTTTGGACACTAATGTTCTTTGTTCTATTTCAATGTTATGTGTAAATCTGTTTTTCTAAGATAAGAATGATCCTCACAGAATAATGGTTCCGGAAAAGATGTTCACATGCTCTGGCTCTCTGCTTTTCAGCACACTCCACCAAAACTTCCTCATACCTGTGAGAATCCATCTTACGTGTTCTGATCTCTAAAAAAGATGATTTCATAGATGTTTTCCAGTAGTATTATTCATTTTCACAGTTAAGTAACCCTTGATGTAAGGAATATTTGCTTTATAACTATTTTAAGTAGCTAGTTGTCAGATTGACTAAGAATAATGACCAATAGCTCTTCGAAAGGGATCATCCAGCCAGTTCTGTGTTTTGCCATCAATTAGACAGTCAAAGCTCACGTGAAATAATAAGGTTCTAATTATTTATAGTCATTCTCAATTTGGTGATAAGTTTTCTTTAGTTACCTTTCTCATGCCTAGAGTGTTTTGGGGAATTTATTGGTTAGTTTGTTTGTTTGGTTTTTATCTTTAAAGAATTTTGTCTTTAAAGAGAATGAACTCTGGCATTTAAAAAACAAAAAGCTCTCTAAAGAATTTTACTAGAATTTTTGGGAAAAATTATAATCAAATATCTGGCTAAAATTACCGTGTTGCTATATGACTTACAGTTTTATTTTATCCTCTAACATAGCACTATTAGATTAATCTATGGGAATCTATTTCAGGATTTTGAATTAGTGGTAAGAAAATAGATACTAAGAAATCCATGGCCAAAGAAAGAGCCTCACCAGAATCCCATTTATAATTTCCAAAATCCCATATTTGGTGCCTTGCTGACTATTTTCCAAATCATTTAACATATGGAAAATAAATACAGATTCAACATTTAGTTTCTCATTGCCTCTTGGATTGTTTTTAACATTTTAACACACCATGTCAGCATAAGGACAGTCACTATCTTGGTATTGTTATAATACCAATAGCAGTCACTATCTTGGTATTGCTATAGTAGAATATCATAAACGAAAACTCTTGTACCGTTTTCCTGCCCAACAAGGTTAAAAAGTTCACTAAGCATGATTCATTTTGTAAACATAGTAATTGTTGCAAAAGACACTGTTTCATTATGGTGTGCTTATGACAGTCATCTTCAACTGCTTAAGACCCACATTTGCCTAAGGATCCTCTGTCACCATTCTTTTGATCAAATTCTTACACCAGACTTCACTTAACATCATAGTCAGGGGTGGGTGAGTTGGGAAGTACATAGCTAGATGATATGGATGGATGGATGGATGGATGGATGGATGGATGGATGGATGGACAGATAGGTGGACAGGTGGATTGACAGATAGATCATCTGTTTCTTTGCTATATATTTTTATGTTATATACATGATTGTGTGTGAATTTAAATATATTTCTCCTTTCCGGTCACTAAGACTTTTTCCACTCCGTCCCAGTAGACGTAACTTCTCTTTAATTAGCCTACTTTTTCTACTTTTTTTTTTTTGAGACTAATATTCCTCCTGTTTCTCTTAATGTGTGGTGTTACCTGCCTTTCCATGATGGTAGTCATCATTATATTTCTCTAGTGATGCCTTGTAATCCTCTGCCTTCCACAGACATCTTCCCTGATTTAAATTCCAGTGATGTGTTAATCCCCCTGACTGTGAATGTCCACGCACCAAAGGCACTATGCAGTCCAGTGTACCACATAAACATGTAACAGAACTTTGCACTTTCCACATTCCTCCTAGCCCTACTCATTTCATGTTTTTAATAGTGGCATTTGTTTTAGGTTCTAAAGTTTTTCAAGATAGAGACAGAAACCTTTTTTTTGTTTAGGGGGAGTTTTTTCCATGGCATCTAACCAGAGTGCCTGGCAATTAGGGGTACTTAGTCAATGTTACTTAATGTTAATGAATTATAGGGTGACTGTTTGGTGATTGATAATCACCCGCTCAGTAAGTCCAGTTGAGGTTCTGTCTCTCTTTCTGGGAAGAATTCAGTTTATCAAATGACACATAGACACGGTCATGTGATCAGCATTGCTTTTACAAAGCCTATGGTTTCTTGGTTTGTTTTCTTTTATGAAATGCCTTTATAGGCATTGCAAATACAAATCCTTCAAGATTTTGTTAAAATAGAATAATGCATTTTAACAGAAGAATAGTAATGTTTTGGAGGAAAAGCTCAAACTGGTTAAAACCAAAGTAATTTCTAAGTTATTATGGAACAATAAATCCAGAAGTGAAGATCCCTGTAGATTATTTTTTAACCTACCCTCCACCATAATCCAGATGTTAAGTCATTTTGAAACAATCCATTGAAATCGCTTTTTAAACTCTTATGTGAAATCCTAAGTGAATGAGCTCCAATAGCTTTTCTAGATTACCCAGGAAGGTTTTCATTTATTTATTTATTTTTTACTCAGTTAATCATACCAAAAAATTCCAAGGTAGCGCAGCAATAACTATTACAAATTATGTAAGCTTCCCCCACCCCCATCATCTTTATTGGCTATGCAACTAATTAGCTATTTCAGCATTATTTGGCCTAGCATCATTTGTTGGTTAAACAAAAGAACGTGAAAATTAGAAACAGAGAAATGAAATGTTTAAGGTTTGTTCTTACTAAGATGTATACTCATAGTCCCTATGTCCTGTTGAAGGAAATAATTTATCATGATCTTCGTCAAAAGCATTTCTCTCTTTGCTGTCCTTTTGTATTAATTTAGATATGTTTCTGAGATGAGAATTGATGTTACTTCTAATTATGGTTACATGTAGTTAATTTCCTTCTTTTTTCTTAAGCTTGGTGTGAAAGGCAGTTTCCTCTAAAAGAGGCGGTGGGGAGCTGGTTACAGGGAGGGAAGAATACTGATAGAGCTGATCTTCCTGTTGCCTTAGCAACAGATTTATTTATTAGGGGTTGAAATGACATGAGTTAATATACCGCATACCTGCTGACCGGCTGACTCCCCTATTTCAGCTGCAGTTGACAATTAAGTCCTGGACAGCTACAGCCAGGGGTTAATGTTCCTCATTAGGAGAACTAGGTCATTACTGGGAAATCAAGGCACTTAAGGCAGCATGGGTAAAATACAAAATTCAGCATCTAGATGAGTGAGGCTTTTTTATGTTAATTAACCTTATTTTCCTAGGTTTAAAAAAATCTTATATGCACATGACAGTGGATCAATTAATTGAAAAAAGAGCTGGTTTACTTTACTCTCTGAGTTGTCTTCATTTTCTTTGCAAGGATTTCATTATTTTATGGAAAATTCTTATGTCTATATGATGAGTAAAAAGGGTATTAAAATTAAGAAGGGAATCATCATGGAAATCAGCTTTACCACAAGGGAATGAGCAAATAAAAGCCTTGGAAATGAAAATAAATAAGCTTTGCTAATACCTCACCTAAGGAGCAGAATATAAGCCCATCAGAGCTGAGAGACATTTAGAGGTACTTCTTTGCTTCTTTATTAAGCAGTTACATAGTTATTTGACCTTCAGAAACTGAAACTTTGGAAAAGTGATTCCAAGTGATTTGTAAACATTCTATTTGCAGAAAGCTGTATAGCAGTTTAACAAACAATAACTTTCCAGTTCATAATTGGCTTTTAAAAATACCAATAAAATTAGATACATTCGTTGAAAGTTTTTATTAAAATGTCTGAGTGGGTGCTTTTTTTCACTTGATAAGTTCATAAATAATGTATCAAGCCCCTTCTGAAAGCTTTGTTACTTCTTTAAAGAGCCTTTATGTTGAAAGGGGGGTATTTACAGAGTAGAAAAAGATTTATTCCCCAGAATCCTGTTTTATCTTCATTACTGTACTGCCTCCATTGAAACCACTTCTTACCAGTTTTTTCACTTGTGGTAACTTTGTAAACATGAACAAAAGCAAAAAGGTGCTCTTACCATCTTCATCCCCTAAAATACTATGTCTCTTCAACTGAAAAACTAAATCATGAAAATTTTCCTCCCTCCACCCACATGCTATATAAACTGTTCTTATTCATGTAAAATTAATCGATTGACCCCAGAGACTTAGTATGGAACTCTTGACGTTTTTTTCCCCACCAAAAGAAATGTGCAATTCTCCTTTAACCAATTTGCTCTCTGTGGTTCGGTGTATATGTTTGCAACCCCCAAAATTCATTGTCCTGTTATATAAGGGAAACCAGGCCCTCTGATACTTCTTTAGAAAATGCAACTCTAGGCCAGGCACGGTGGCTCAAGCCTGTAATCCCAGCACTTTGGGAGGCCAAGACAGGCGGATCACGAGGTCAGGAGATCGAGACCATCCTGGCTAACACGGTGAAACCGCATCTCTACTAAAAAATACAAAAAACTAGCCGGGCGTGGTGGCGGCACCTGTAGTCCCAGCTACTTGGGAGGCTGAGGCAGGAGAATGGCGTAAACCCCGGAGGCGGAGCTTGCAGTGAGCTGAGATCCGGCCACTGCACTCCAGCCTGGGCCACAGAGCGAGACTCCGTCTCAAAAAAAAAAAAAAAGAAAAGAAAATGCAACTCTAGTAAACCTCTGTTAGTATCGTGTATATTGCAACTTATCCTCAGACTTGGCAGAAAATTACTGTATTAGGTGGCACCACTCACCTTCTTAGAGAAGCATTTGTTTCCAGTCTAAAATTAGACATGAGCCTTATGCAACTGCCCCTCTTCACCTACCATAGTCAATTCTTGATTTTAACAAGAACACTTTTAATGGAGAAATTGTTTCCCCAATTTGAGAATCGTTGCCCAAGAGCCAGAGTCCTAGCATGAGGAGCTATGGAAGAAACTGTTAGCTATCCCCCAAATTTCTCTCTTTTTCTTGGGAATACAGACCACATTTTCCAGCCACTATTGCCGTTTACTTGGGGTGGCTGCATGACTGGTTCTTAGCCAATAAATGTAATAGAAAAAGTGATGTGGGCCACTTCCAGGCCTGCCCCATAAAAATTTATCACCCACTTTCTCCCATGTTTTTTCTCCCTCCTCGCTGGACAGACATAGAAAAGCACTTGTTAAAGATGACAGTGTCTCCTTTGGCTTGGAACCTTAAACAGCTACGTGGAAGACGACTGCCCTTCTGATCTAGGGCACCTGCCTAGTACTCTTACATGAGCCTTTTACATTTTGTTAATCCATTTAATGCAGTGAAACTACCTTAGTAGATGTGGAAAGCTGCTATTATAATCCAGACAATATAGTGGTGGTTTGGGGTAGTAGCAGTGGCGATCATAAGTGTTCAGGATATATTTTGAATATTTTGGCCTGAGTAAGTGGATAAATGAAGGTGCCATTTACTGAGATGGAGAACACTTGGGGAGATCGATTTTTAAAGTTTGCATTTGGACATATTGTTAGAGATGTTTTAGACACACGTGGAGATTTCAAGTTGGAAGCTGATACTCAAGTCTGTTATTCAGATGAGCAGTCAACACTAAAGATAGAAATTTGGGAGTAATCAGCGTAGATGTGTACAATTCCTTTAAAACAGGTTTAAAATATATGTTAAGCTTCCTGATTTTAAACATTATATTTCTACTAATTCTGTAGGCAGCAGTTATAGCCTAGTTATAGTTATAGCATGGTAGGTTCTGAGTCTCTATGTAAGTCCTGTCTGTCACAGTTACCAGCCTTGTGCCTTCAGTCAAGTTATCTTCTCTCTAACTTCAGTTTTCTTCTTTATAAGATGGGAATAATGTTAACTACATTACAGAATTGTTCTGAGGATTAAAGAAGATGATATATGTAATTGCGTTAGCACAGTTCCTGGCACAGAGTAAGCACTTACTAAACATTAGCTATTCTTAGTAGTAAATAATATAGAGTACTTCATTAGCTCACATGGGACTCTCACTTATGCCCACTATCTCTTATTGGTTAAAATCAATTTTTTCTTAACTCTCCTAGAAAAAAAGAAAAGAAATAACTAAATAAAGTCATCTTTTTTCATCTTCATTTTCAGCCTACCCAAAACAAGTACATACTGTACAGAAAAATGGAATTAAGCTACAGAGCAAACACTTCTAAGGAGCAGCATCTGCCTTGTAAATGAAGTCTATAAAAGGCTACCAAATGTCCCTTCACATTTTTATGATTGTTAGTTAGAGTATTACTAAACCTGGATGGAATTTTTTTGAGGCTCTTACATCAAGCACCCACACTGTAAATATCACAAATTATTTCCGTTTTTAACAAGATGGCTGCTGTGAGCCTTCGCTGAAGATTTTAGCAGGAATGATATAGTTTTAAAGATATGCTTTGATAAAAAGCATTTTCTGCCTGTATAATTGTCATATTTTTAAGCACATTACTGTTTTTAAAACAGCTTTAATGGGGTATAATTTGTATGTCAAAAAATTTACCCATTTTAAATATACAATTCAGTGATTTTTAGTAAATTTACAGAGTTGCACAACTATCCCACAGTCCAGTTTTAGAACATTTCCATCACCTTAGAAGGAATCCTCCTGCCCCATTAGGGTCAAACCCTGTTTTCACCCCTGACCCAGGAAACCACTAATCTACTTCCTCTCACTATAGATTTGCCTTTTCTGAATATTCATGTAAATTGATTCATACAATATGTGGTCTTTTGCGTCTGGTTTCTATCACTTAGTGTTTTTGAGGATCATCCATGTTGTAGCACGTATCAGTAGTCCTTTCCTTTCTAATGCTGAATAATATTCCATTATATGGGTATAACACCTATTGCTTATTCATTTGTCATATGATGGACATTTGGATTGTTTTCACTGTTTTAGCTCTTAAGAATAATGCTCTTGGTACATTTGCATAGAAGTTTTTATGTGGATGTATGTTTTCACTTTGAGGGGTTGGATACCTAGCAGTGGAATCATTGAGTTATCTGATAAATGTATGTTTAAGTTCTTTAAAAACAGGCAGATCACATTTGAAATACCTAGTAATTTTTTCTTAGATTCATTCATTCATTTAAAAATGTTTATTAAACCACTTCTAAAGCCAGACACCATACTGTGTACTAGATATAGTCAACTCTTGATTATCCAGCATAATAAAAATTAAATGTAGTCTGGATATTTAAAGTCTCCTTGTTATCCATAAACCTAATATAGAGTGTTTTTTCAAGTGTCTTCAGCATAAAAAGTCAATCTGAATGGGCCTATTATCCCAAACAAGTATTGAATGGCTGTATGTTAGGGAGCTACCAGAAATTCAAAGATGAAGGGTATAACCTTTAGGAGCCCAAAGTACAGGAAGAGAGACGGGTGTATGGCCTCCATATACTTCCAGTGTCCTTGCCATTTTCTAAAATAAAACACATCTAAATTCAAACCCCTGCTTTTTTCCCCTAAACTCTTTTATACTCCTGTTTATAAATGGTACATTTATTCCCTCGCATTCAGCTCCAAATTATTACCTCATTTGATTCCTCTTCACTTGAACAGTATATTTGCTTCCTATGGCTGCTGTAACAAATTAGCACCAACTTGGCAGCCTAAAACAACAGAAATTTGTTCTCTTACAGTTCTGGAGGTCAGAAGTCAGAATTCAGTATCCCTGGGCTGAAATCAAGGTGTTAGCATGGCCTCATTCCTTCCAGAGGCTCAATTTCTCGTGGCTGCCACCAATCAATCTTCAGTTTGTGGCTGCATCACTCCATTCTCTGCCTCCAGTCACATTGCTTTCTCCTCTTTGGTCTGTGTCAAATCCCCCTGTTCTTCCCTCTTATAAGAATACATGCAGTTACATTGAGGGCCCACTCAGATGTTCAAAGATAATCTCCCTGTGTCAGAATGCTTAATTGTATCTGCAAAGTCCTTTTTTTTTTTTCTTTTTTTTTTCTTTTTTTTTTTTTTTTGCCATGTGATAGGTAATATTCATGAGTTCCAAGGATTAAAATGCAGATGTCTTTTGGGAGGCCATTTTTCAAACTTGTACAAGCACCATGTGCAATCACTATGAAGTTATTCATTTGTTCGTTCATTCATTTTATACTTTTTGAGTATATATTACCATCAGGAAGTGAATCAAGAACTGAAGATAGAATGATGAGGAAAAATCACACACACAGTCTCTGCTCACTTGGAGTTTACAGTAAATATTAATCAAATAAAAATTTGTCTGTGATAAATGTTACAAAGGAAAAATAGAAAGAATAAGTAACTTTTCACATAAACATTAATGTTCCTTATAAATGCTTTGAAAAATACAGAAAAGTTCACATAAAGAAATTTTTAAAACTCACTGCAGATTTCTACCATGCATAAGTAATTACTATTCTGTTGTTGTTGTCTTTTCATTTTTTTCTTTTTTCCAATTAGGAATTCATGGTGGAAATCATTACTATTCTTGATAAATAATTAACATGTGTTTCATTCCATATTTCTGTTTGGAACTGAAACACTCTGTTGATTTTTTTAAGTAATTACCCAAGTGATTTTAATATACAAACTTACCCACATATATACCTCTTTCTTTGGTTATTATTCCCTCTTACATATTAGACCTTTTCTTTTGCCTGAAGAACATCCTTAAGAATTGCTTTTAGTGAGGGACTGTTGGTGGCAGTCTCATCTGAAAGTATCGTTTATCTCCCAATTATTCTTTGAGTATATCTTTGCTGAGTTTATAGCTGTAGGTTGAGACTACAGTCTCTCAGCTTTGTTTTGCTATTGAGAAGTTATTTAATCAGGGTTTTCTCTCTAGCTACTTTAAAGATCTTGTCTTTGTCTTTGGTGTTCTTCACCTTCGCTGTGATAATGTCTAGAAATCCACTTCTTTTCATCTTACTTGGAATTCATCAGACTTCTTAAATCTTTTTTTTTTTTTTTTTTAAAGAGACAGAGTCTCGCTCTGTCTCCCAGGCTGGAGTGCAGTGGGGCAATCTCAGCTCACTGCAAGCTCTGCCTCCCGGTTCACATCATTCTCCCGCCTCAGCCTCCGGAGTAGCTGGGAATACAGGCACCTGCCACCATACCTGGCTAATTTTTGTATTTTTAGTAGAGTCAGGGTTTCACCAACGCATGCTAGCCAGGATGGTCTCCATCCCCTGACCTCATGATCCACCCACCTCAGCTTCCCTAAGTGCTGGGATTATAGGCGTGAGCCACCACGCCTGGCCGACCTCTTAAATCTTTAAGTTGGCTCTTTCATCCATCCTGGGAAACATTTACCATTATGTCTTCAGGTATTTCCTCTGCTTCGTTCTCTCTCTTCTCTCCTTTTGGAATCTGGATCTGGATCTTTCTTACTATCATACTTTTAAGCTTTTATTTTCATATTTTCATGTCTTTTTATAATCTGGATTCTAGATAATTTTTTCAGGTTTATTTTTGAGTTTTCTAATCCTCTCTTAAGCTATATTGAACCTGCTTTTAATTGTATCCCTTGACTTTAATGATTTTTTAAGATTTCTCAAATTTCTTTTTGTGACTTTTTCAAAACTCTTTGGTCAGCTTTATTAATAGTACCTTGTTCTTTACATATTTAAGTCTCTTATGTCTTTAAACACTTAAAACATACTGCTTTTGTATTCCATATTTGATAATTTTGGTATCCGAGAGCATTGTGGGTCTGCTGCCTTGTTTCTCTTTGCTTACAGTTCTGGAGGTCAGAAGTCAGAATTCAGTATCCCTGGGCTGAAATCAAGGTGTTAGCATGGGGCTTTGTTTCCTGTGTGTTTTTTAAATGTTGATCATGAGCCTATATTTTTTGTAATTTTATCGTGGGAAATTCTTTGAGACCTGCCTAAATTATATCTGGATTTCTCCTGAAGGGATGTGTGTCTGCCTCTGTCGGGTGCTTAAGGGAGCTACCAGCCCAATGTGAGATTAGGAAATTACAGGAGAATTTTATTAATCTGTAGCAATAACGTCCATCTTCACATCTCTCCCATGCATTCTGTTCTTTCCATCCCACTAATGCCCCATTCTCCTGGTTCCAGTCCTTCTTAATGTAAACCTAAACTACTTAACAGCCTTCTAATTTTCTCTTTTCTGACCTTGGCACCCTCCAATTCATATCTAGGGTAACTATCCCAACCCATTACCTTCTTCAAGTCATTTTGTTCAGAGTTCTTCTGTGGCCTTCACTGTCTTTATCAGTGGTCTCAACCCTGGCTGCCCATTAATATGAGGAATTTTTCCCAAATTAAGAATATCTGCCTGCCGTATACCAATTAAACTGGAACTTCTGAGAGCAGGCTCTTGCATCCTTTTTTAAAAATCATCCTGGACAACTCTACTATGCTGCCAGGATTGAGAACTACTGGTCTGCAGAATAACTTTTTTTTTTTTTTTTTTTTTTTAAGGAATTACCGTAATCTAGCAGGTAAGACCTTGTAGGACAGTGGTGCTCAACCCTGGCTACACATAGTAAATACTCATGTGCAAACCCCCCACACTGAGAGATTCTGATTCATTTGGTCCGAGATGAAACCCAGATATTGGTATTTTTAACAGTTCTGTAAGATTTGCAACACACAGGGTTGAGAATAAGGATAATAGATTCAGGGATAATAGATTCACAGGCTTCCAGGAACCAGGCTGGTAGTAGGAGAAGGGGGCTAGGTGGGAACTATGGTAAACTGGAGCGCACCACCACTCACTCTGTAAGGGGCATGCAGCCCTACTGAACTTTTACTGATTACGAAACATGACCATCACTTGGCAACTCCTGCTCTGCAGTATAGCCACATCTCACTCTTCTAGTCAAATCTCAAGAGTTCTTGAAAAATATTAGGCTGGGCACGGTGGCTCACTCCTGTAATCCCAGCACTTTGGAAGGCCGAGGCGGGCGGATCAGGAGGTCAGGAGATCGAGACCATCCTCGCCAACACGGTGAAACCCCGTCTCTACTAAAAATACAAAAATTAGCCGGGCGTGGCTGCATGCACCTGTAATCCCAGCTACTCGGGAGGCTGAGGCAGGAGAATCGCTTGAACCCGGGAGTCGGAATATATTACATTAAATTTTTTATATAATATAGGAGATAGAGTAGGAAATAGAAAGTCTTAAGTATGTGGATTATTTAGATATGTAAGGATTAAAAACACCAAGATTGACTAAGATAATTATAGTAAATGATGTAAATAAGAGGTAAAGAAAAATAAAACAATATCTCAAAATCAGATTTGGGCTGGGGAAAGGTGAATCAGTAGGAATGTCTTAAGTTAAATTGTAGTAAAAGCAAGCCATACTCATTCCCTAACCTAAGATATTTTATATACAAGTCATTTATTTCACAACATATTCAAGTACTATGACCCTAAAAGGGCATCTGAAAGATGAAGGAATTAATATTTTTAATTTAGCATAAGAACCATGGTAAATGAATTTAACTGTAGTACCAAATACCAGGAACCCAAGCCATAACCGTTCACTCATTCAGTTGTTCACAACACGTATTTACAAGGGTTAAGGAGGTTGGCATCCCCAGTGCCCACATACGCCAGATTGTAGTGTTTGAGCATATTCTGTGCAGCCGGACTGCCCAGTTTGAATCCCTGTTCTGCCCTTTACCACCGAACACCTTAAGCAATGTGGGCAAGTTGCTCACTCTCACTAAGCTTTAGTTTCTTCTCCTATAAATTAAGTAGAAGAATGATTTACCTACCTCGTAGAGTTGTTGTAAAAACGAAATGATTTAATCTAACCACTGGTCTTACAGCAGTTCCTGATTCATATCAGAGCTATCCAGTATACATTTTTGCTGCTATTACTAATCCATGTTCCTCTCTAACTCAACTTCTAAGAATGCTTAGGAGCATCAAGGAAGATATCTTGGTCTCAACCGGCATATGGCCACATTGGCATCTTCTATAAAGAATATTGCCCTGCCTGATTCTTGGTGATCACCTCGTAGTGTTGGTGTCTTCTCATAAGTTCCCATCTGCCCACAAGTTGCATGATTCATGCCAGTGTGCACTGCAGGGGCTCCTCAGCATGACACAGCACCACCTATGTCATGCTGGCTGTATCAGGTAACTCGTTTATCTCACCAAGAGCTTGGAAAATGTGGTTCCTCTCCTGTTTCTGTAGACCTGAGAAAACAGCAAGCTTGCTTTTAGTCCTCCCTGACCCAGGCTGTTTATGTTTCTCAATTGTTCCCATGCCTTGGTGGCCACAGGAGTGCCTGCAAAGCTGCTGCCTCCTTGGGTTCTGGAGGAAAAGACACAAGCCATGATCACTCTTCCATCGAACTGCTTCTCTGCCACCTTGTTTTCCCCAGTTGTCAGCCTTGGGTGTCCAATCAAGAGTATTGATAGCCTCTCCAACTCACCTTTCCCAGCCCACAGACTTTCTGTGTTATGGGGGAATGTGGGAATTTGGGAGGGTTAGAAAGAGTGTTGAGAAAAATCTATTTGGTATTACTCTTCAAAACTGTTGTTTAGAACTCAGCCTCAGGATTTTAAAGTAGAAGAAAATAATTGTCTTCTCCTTGCATTTCTATTTAATAACCCTACCTTAAGGGCAGAGACTATAGAATATCCTTGCCCTTATTGCTGGGAAGCAAGGGAGGAATGGATGTGCAGAGTAGGAAATACCAAGAGAGGAAGCACATTAAACAAATTAATACTTCAAATAGTATCCTTCTACACATATATTGATATAACTTCTTTTGAGACTTCTGCCTCAGAGAACTCCCCAGTCATTGCAGAACAACATAATAAGTGAAAACCCCAAAGAGGAAGCAACTAATTCTGCCTGGAAAAGTCAGGCAACGCTTCACTGAGGAAGTGAGGATAATTGAAAGAGGGATTCCATTAGACATGTTACTTCCCAGTTCCTGAGCCACATATGTTGCAAAGGAGAACAGTGATTTAATCTGAATGTGAACCGGTATTCATGGAGTCTAGAAAGACTCAGCTAGAAATGGAAATAGTGTTTGTCTTCACGTTTCCATTTGCAACTCTAAAATCAAGATGAATACTCTGGTGTACATGATCCCTGGTGTTTGGGGCTGCACTTGGGCTGCAGTGAAGTTGATGGCACCTTGATATCCCCAGCCCCTACCCACGGTCCTAGAAAGAGCTCTCACCTCCTCTTGTACCAGAGTCCAGGACTCACAACTGGAGGCCATTTTAAATGTGTAACTTGTTACAGATATAATCCTCATTTTTAGAACCAGCCTGACCTGGCGCGGTGGCTCACGCCTGTAATCCCAGCACTTGGGCGGCGGAGGTGGGCAGATCACGAGGTCAAGAGATCGAGACCATTCTGGCGAACACGGTGAAACCCCGTCTCTACTAAAAATACAAAAAAATTAGCCTGGCGTGGTGGCGGGCACCTGTAGACCCAGCTTCTCGGGAGGCTGAGGCAGGAGAATGGTGTGAACCTGGGAGGCGGAGCTTGCAGTGAGCCAAGATCGCGCCACTGCACTCCAGCCTGGGCGACAGAGCGAGACTCCGTCTCAAAAAAAAAAAAAAAAAAAAAAAAGAACCAGCCTTCAGCAAATGTGAAATGGAAGAAGTTTTTCCATGGCAGGCACTGCACAATTGTACTTTTATTTATTATTTACCCTCTTTTTGGTGTGAGCCTTTTACCTGTAGCCCAGGTGCCCAAAATTTCTTTTTGTTTCATATTTCACACAGTTCTTACCCTCCATATACACTCATTGCATTACAAAATTTTCCCCTCCTGATCTTCCTTTAACCATCTGAACTTATATTCTCTTAGTAGTCTGTTAATTAGTCCCAAAAGAATAGGAGATACACACATACACGTGTATATTTTTAGATTAAAGCACAGTAATGTGTAAATTTTTGCTAATATCTTAATGTGTTATGTCCCCAAGGGTTTATACATTTTGAAAGAGGTCCTGCTTTTCCAAAATGAAACCCAAAAAGGGAATTTTCACTTATCTATCTAACCATCTATCCATCAAATAATATTTAGGATGAACCTGCTTTCAACTAAGTACCTTGCTAAGATGGTACTACTTATACCTAGGAAAGACTCCAGCCTGAAAGAATTTCAGACATTATAAATAGTAATAGATGTGATTTGGTGAACAATTGACTTTCCTTAGCTCTAACATCATAGAAGGTGGTGGAAGAGGGGAGCAGCCTTTCTCCTTTATTAGAATTTAGATTCCTTGAGGGGAGTGTCTCCTGTTCTCATTAATTATGAACGTATTCCAATATCTTGTACAAAGTCTCTCTGGCACATGAAGTGCTCAGCTCTCCTCCATCGAGTGAATTCCTGACTTCAGGTAAGAATTTTTTTTTTTTTTTGAGGGCAAAAACTCTGATAAGATAAGAGATTTTGCTGTTGTTCTGCATTTTTACATTTTAAATAATACATTCTAAATAATAATTCCAATTAAATAGACCCTTGAGCTATACCACAATGTTTTGTTAGAGATTGTTTTGAATATAAAGTTGGTCTGCCTGGCATCCTTCCTAAAGGTAATTGATCCTCAAGTAAAGAGGAGACCCCTTAAAACCTCTAGTTGGTGGGGATTTATTACTGAGAACCCAATTAGCAGATGAAAACACTGAATACAAGGCATTTATTACTTACTGGTACTATAAATGCAACAAAGATATTAAATTACGAATTTCTTTAATTTAAATGACTAAAATTGTACCTCATTTAAATACTTCCTAAATCTAAAATGTACTAACATACACACTAGCTTTTAAGTTTAAATAACTTTTTAAAAATATTGAAACTATAAAGTTGTAAAGGAAAAGTAGAATAAATACTGAAGAAACTCTATGCTTAAAAAGTGAACAATTAATTTCTTAGTTCTGCTCCTTAAATACATACAGCTCTCTATAGTATGTATGAGCATTTTGCTAAAGAAAATAGCATTGTAAATTAATATAATATACACATGATACTGAATCTTGGAATAAAGTTTCTCATTTAGAAAGCATAATACAGTTTCCATTTTTAAAAAAGAAAATATATTGTCATGAAATTTGAGTTAAACCCTTCTGGTTTCTAAAGCCTTTTAAAAGGTTACTTTTAAGATTTATATGGGAAATTCACCTTCCAGTGCCACTTTATTCCATGAGCATGAGTGAACTGCATAGTCAGAAGAAAATTATTTCTTGTACCAGCCAATGTACTTGTGTGTAATCCTCCTGGAAAATATGATGATTACTTCTTGCAAAAAATGGCTTCTCTTTCTAATTGTTTCCTTAGTACTTCATGCTCTGTTCCTCAAGACTGAAACAGGTGAAATGGGAGAGTTCCCTTGACCCCTTCGCGGAACTTGCCACAGGGCTGGCTCGTTTAAGCAGCCGCTGTGCTCAGTCCCTTATGGGAGGGAGCACACAAGCCAGGGATGTGGGAACTGCAGTGAATGAACACTGGAACCAGCCGGTTGCTTCTCTTGGGGAGGCAGGCTCTGTGCAGGCCGCACAGCAGCATCCAAGCACGTTGCAATGCTCTTTTAGCTCTGCTGTCCAGGAGGAGGTGTCTGTGACCCCAAGAGAGCCAGAGGGCGCGTGTTACAATCAATGCTCTTTTAGCATTTGCCTTCCACAGATGGCTAAGGTTAACCAGCTCAGTAGACAGTCAAGGTGACAACCTTTTACACCCTGCCCTCTTGGTACCCAGTTCTTGTCCAGCATCCAGGAAGAATCAGGTCACATGAATGAATTAAAGGGTAGTAAATGTGGAGGACTTTTTTGAGTTGTGGAAGTGACTCTCAGTGGGAAGGGAGCTGAAAAGTGGGTGGAGAAGGAAAGTAATCTCCCCCTGGAGTTCAACTATCCCCAGCCAAACTCTTCTCTGTCCATAGTCTCCAACTTCCAGCCACTACTTCTCCTCTTGATGTTCAGACACTTCTCCCTTCTGTGTGTGTGTGTGTCCACTGAATTTAGGGTCTGGGGTTCTTATGGCACAGGATAGGGAGCAGGGTGAACCAAAAGGCAACATTCAGGTGGGAAAACAGGGATAGTTCTCACTTTGGGCCACAGGTCCAGGCTTGAGGGTGGAGCCCTTGCCAGGGACACCGTCCTGTTCTACCCAGTATTTCCCTGCCTGCTGTCCATATCACAGGCACAGGAAAACTCTTAGCACCTGCAACCTGCAATCCCTGTTGATTCTCTGCTAAGGAAGAATTTTTGGTCTTGCACTCAAGGAGTACCCTTCCCCTTACAGAACCATCTGCTGGCCTTCTCTGAAAATCTAAGGGTATCCTCTGTCCACTTCCACCTGCACATCTATTTGGTCTTTATTATCTTTGTCAACTTTTTCACCTCTTGTGTGATTTAGGGTTTTTGATACCTTACTGTTCTTAAAGTTGATGTTGGTACTTGTATTTCTAGTTTTTGTTGCTTGGAGGTAACTCCTAAGAGAAGGAAAAATAACAGTTTACTCCCCCAATTTCAGTTGTTACTTTTCTGTGAAGGTGACTTGGTACAATGTTATAAACATCATGAGAAGGAATGATGAACATCCTTATCAGGAAGAGGGAGACGTATTTGGTGGCAATCAGCAGTTGGGTCAAGGATTGATGATTGATATGATGGTGACTGCGTTAATTGTGGCTTGGTGGCTGGATTAATGGTGGCATTTGACAAGATTAGAGGTACAGTCCTGAGAAGAAAAACTCAGTTATGGATACATGTATCTTTTTACACAAATAAAAGTTTTACTTTAAACCATATTTGTAACTGTTTTATAAATAAAAATGGCCAATTGCTGAGTGCTCACTATGTAATTTGCATATGTAACTCTTGATACTTTAGATGCCACTATGTATAATTCAAGGTAAACATTAAAACCTCAAAAATGACACATTCAGTTTATTATAGATAACTGATTATAAAGTATAGCAAACTTTACTCTTTAACTCAGTTATCGTGGCTATAAAACTCACTAGAAGATTCTTAAATTTCTAGTTCAGTAAATGAAGAATAAAATGATAACAATTATGATAATATTAATAATAACAGCCTTTCTTTATTGTGTATTTACTGTTTGCCTGGCACTGCAAATTGTTTCACATACATCATTTCACTTAATCCCCTCAACTGTTCCTTGAAGTGAATGTTATTAGGTTGCTACAGATGAAGAAATTAAGTCTCAGACTGATTTGGTAGTTTGCCCTCGAATACAGATACTAAATATGAGAACTAGGATTTGAACCCTCTTTCAACTAAGCTTTATTGTTCATGTAAGCTATTTTACTTCAATTATTCTGATTTTAAAATGTACATTTAAAATTGTAGTCTTATGTGAATTTATTATTGGTTTTGAATAGCTTTCTTTTCTACCTGTGGATTTACATACATACATCTCTAAAGCAAGCCAATTTTGTTAAAATGATCTCTCATGAAATACACTATCTAATTGGTTATTCTCTATTATCTTTTTTTTTTTTTTTTTTTTTTTTTTTTTGACAGTGTTTTGTTCGGTCCCCCAGGCTGGGGTGTGCTGGCGTGGTCTCAGCTCACTGCAACCTCCACCACCCGGGTTCAAGCAATTCTCCTGCATCAGCCTCCTGAGTAGCTGGGATTACAGGTGCACAACACCATGCCCAGCTAATTTTTGTATTTTTAGAGGAGAGGGCATTTCACCATGTTGGCCAGGCTGATCTCGAACTCGTGACCTCAAGTAATCCACCTGCCTTGGCCTCCTAAAGTACTGGGATTACAGGCATGAGCCACCACACCCAGTCTCTGTTATCTATTCTTTTCTTTGCTATAAATAAATTGTTCTGGTGGCCCGGTGTGGTGGCTCATGCCTGTAATCCCAGCACTTTGAGAGGCCAAGGCAGGTGGATCACCGTGGTCAGGAGTTCAAAACCAGCCTGGCCAACATGGTGAAACCCCATCTGTACTAAAAATACAAAAAAATTAGCTGTGCGTGGTGGTGCATGCCTGTAATCCCAGATACTTGGGAGGCTGAGACAGGAGAATTGCTTGAACCTGGGAGGCAGAGGTAGCAGTGAGCTGAGATCATGCCATTGTACTCCAATCTGGGCAACAAGAGTGAAACGTTGTCTAAAAAAAAAAAAAAAAAGAAATTGTTCTGATACTCACTAGCAGAAAGTATATTTAATTAATTCTTTGTTTCATGAGGCTTCTCATTCTGGAGAACTTTTTCTCGAGCAGTATAGTTAATTTATAGCATGTGATGTTATTAGAATATTCAGAATCCCTTGTTCTTTTGCATGTAAGTATTTAGTCTGCCTTCAGAACTTAATGTGAATAGTTTTTTTTTTTGGGGGGGGGAGTCTCGCTCTGTCACCCAGGCTGGAGTGCAATGGCACAATCTCAGCTCACGGCAAGCTCCGCCTCCCAGGTTCACACCATTCTCCTGTCTCAGCCTCCCAAGTAGCTGGGACTACAAGTGCCCACCACCACATCTGGCTAATTTTTTGTATTTTTAGTAGAGACGGGGTTTCACCGTGTTAGCCAGGATGGTCTCAATCTCCTGACCTTGTGATCTGCCCATCTCGGCCTCCCAAAGTGCTGGGATTACAGGTGTGAGCCACCACGCCCGGCTGTGATTAGTTCTTAATAACATGAAATAATGAGCCACAAGAAAACTGGGATAACAAGATTTGGGACTGAACTTTTTAGTATCATGAAAAGTACTAAGTAGAGTAATAGAGATTTATCCCATTTGCAAGAATACAGAAGAGAGGAGATATGTAATTAATTCTGTTTATAAAATGAAAAAAAATACAACATATGTAGCAACAAGAACACGTCATTTTTGCAGGTCTTTATAGAACAGACATTCCATATTGTGTTCACCCTTGTCCACAATCATTGCCATAACAATCTGGTATACTTAGCAGCTGCTGCTGAGTAAGGGAGACTATCTCTTCTATGAGATCTCTGTGTCAGCCAAAAAACACAGCAGTCTCATATGGGTCTAGAAACAAGACATAAAACATGAAATACACAGAATGTCAGCATTTTTCTTTACATTGGAGGGATTTCTTATTAATCACTCCGTCCATTTCTATTTTAACATTTTTTTAATCAGAAACAAGTTTTGGAATGGGATTTTCTCCTCAAATTAAGATTCTTTCCCATCTGATTGAAGACCTTGTCATTTCTAGACATGACAAAATGTCCACAACTGAATATGAAAACCTGTTATTAAGAATTGAAATGCATTTTGATGAGCGGCATCTAGTAATTCCAAACCATGTTTAATTCTCTATTTAAGGGGAAAAAAAAAAAAAGCATGGTTCTTCCTGTCATTTCATAGACCTATCCTACCAAAGTTTTAAAAATATAACTCTCTATTCAGCCATCATTCACTCATTCATTCTAATGCTGTATTTTGAGTATCTGCCAACTTCTGGAGTCAAAGGGTTTCTCTGATATGTCGGGCTTTCAGACTAATTATAAGGAGACAGCATACAAATAAATATGAAATAATATACAAGAACATATTCATGAAATCATCAGTAGTATATGAATGTTAGTGCAGGAGTAAATCAGAGTGATATGGGATTTCTCAGGGATGACTGCAGGTAACAAATTTAAAGTAAGCAGTGGACAAGGAGTGGCAGAGAAGAGAAGAGGATGTGTTTCAAACGCAAGAACTATGGGCAAGAGCATGGGGTTGCAAACAGCACAGAGGGAGAGGATGAGAATGATGGAAATACTTCAAGTCAAATAGGGCAGCTTAATTTCGCTTTAATGGTTTCTAGTTAATGTATAGTTAAGATATATTAAAGGAAAATCATGTTGGAAAGGATAATGTAACAGTCTTTTGGAAGCTGGATTGGCAGAGGGAGCATAAGCTCAGCAGTGTTAAAGTATGAGGTGAAAACATTGTACTATAAAAATGGGGTTGAGTAAACAAATCTTAAATTATTTATGAAAGAAGAAATGACTAGGTTGGTGTTAAGTTGAGTAGGGACAGCAGTTTAGTTTTTAAGTGTTATAAATGAGTTGTGATTGACATCAAGAGAAGATTCTCTATATTCATCTGGTTACATAAATAGCAAAATACACACAGGAGGAAGGAATACAAAGATGAGATTCACAGAGAGTTGATCTAGATTTAGAGTCAATTCAGTTTACTGACTTTTTAGACTATGTGACAGACAGGAGAACCAGAGGTTAAACAACAACATGATCTCTGCCCTGGAGGAACTTAACAATGTAACAAACGTGAGTAGGTAAAACTTTAAAAATGGGTTAGTTCCAAGAGATCATGTCCTTTGCACAGACATAGATGGAGCTGGAGGCCATTTTCCTCAGCAAACTAAGGCAGGAACAAAAAACCATACGTTGCATGTTCTCACTTGTAAGTGAGAGCTGAACATTGAGAACACCTGGACACATGGAGGGGAAACAACATGCCCTGGGGCCTGTCAGGTGGTTGGTGGGGGAGGAGGGAAAGCATCAGGTAGAATAGCTAATGGATGCTGGGATTAATACCTAGGCAATGGGATGATCTGTGCAGCAGAACACCATGGCACACGTTAACCTATGTGACAAACCTGAACATCCTGCACACGTACCCCTGAACTTAAAATTAAAAAAAAAAAAAACAAAACCTTGTTTTGCTGAAAAAAAAGAAGAAATAAAATGGATTCATTCCTAAAAGAGGATGAGCATGATAGGAATGGAAAAAAAGAGGCCTTGCTGAGAGATTTGGAATGACTATATTTATTAGGTAACAGGAAAAACAGAAACTCCAAAAAAGAGAAATCTGAATGTTGCAAAAAGAGCTAGATGTCACTTTTAGTATTGTTTGAAACATCAAAAAATTGGAAACAATTTAAGTGTCTGTTAGTAGGATAATTATATAAAAACTATGAGATGTATTAGAACTATTTTAAAATGAGATATCTATATGTGTTGATGTAGATAGATGTTCTGTTATATATTTGGTGAAAATGCAGTTACGTGAGTGACATTGATCTCGTTTATAAAATGAGGAAGGTATTGTAAAAATACGCTTATACAAATCTATATGTTTGCATATGCATAGAAATAGGTCTGGAAGCCTACTCACCAAACAGTAGTTGGTAGTGGTTACACTTGAGGAGTGGAATCAGGCAGGGTGAGGAGTGAGAGCTTTGAGTGTTTACTTCCTTTATTTCTCAATTATTTGGATTTTATTACAATGGGCATGCATTTTGTTATAATTGAAATATTTATTAAATAATTATAGATTCACGTGCAGCTTAAAACTAAGAGAGTCCCCTCTGGGACTCTGATAATACGTATGTTGGATCTTCTGTTTTTATCCCATAGGTCCCTGAAATTTGGTTCTTTTATTTTTTTTTAAGTCTGTTTTCTTTCTGTTGTTCACATTGTATAAATACTATTACTCTCAAGATCACCGATTCTATCCTCTGTAATCCTTTCTCTACACTGAGCCCATCCAGTGAGGGTTGTTTTTTGTTTGTTTGTTTGTTTGTTTTAATTGTGTTGCTGTATTTTTCAGTGCTATGATTTCCATGTAATAGTTGCTGAGATTGAGCACTTTAGAACATGGTTGTAAGCTCCCTGGTTGTCAGAGTAAAGCAGGAAATAAGAATCATACATCTTCCTATCCAAGAAGTAGAGATACAACAATTCTTGCAAACGTCAAATAGTTTCTTAAACTGGACCTTGGGAGAAATTCTAACTAGAGGAGGTGGACTGGACTACTGGGGCAGCTGTCAGGGTAACTAACAAGCAGTTTTGAATGTATTTCCTACATGTTTCTTGGAGGAAAACAATGTTAAATCCAAAAGAAAATCTGAATGATTAGTCAGTTTGAATTTACAGCCCCAGTTACCACATTTGACAAGGAGAAACTTGATTACAGAAAATGGGAAGACTTAGTAATGAACTGGAGAGAGGAAAGTTTAGTTTCATAGAGTCTCCCCAGTCTGAGAGGAAGTAATTACATACATTGTGCTGTTTTTAAATTATGTGGGATGGTGACTGCTGTCTAAGTAACATCCCAGGAGTAGGGAAGACTCCATTCGCCTTAATTAAGACACTTCATGGCCCTCCAGTTCTTTGAGGCATGGATTTCTATAGGCTTACTGGCCAGAGTTGCAGAGAAAGGAAATTCATTGGCAAGTTAGACAGCTGAATAAAAATGACTGTATACAATATCCAGTGAGATTGGAAATCCTGTTGAAAAGAAACAACCTGGGGAGTCTAAGCTTTTAGCAGTGGAGGGATTTAGAAGAAATCTGTTGTGGGGTGGACCTAGTGGGGAAAATGATTTATTGAAGATGGTTCTCACTGCATGGCCTTCAGGATGGAATGAGTGGGAAGATTTAACTGGGGAGAAGGTTATTAGGTTATCATTGTAATGCAGTATTTGAAAACCAAGCAAAGATCATTTCTAAGCAAACAGATTACAGTCAATGGTGTCAAAAGTAGGAGAGAGCGTAACAAGCATGAGAATGAAGGAGGGCAAAGGTGGGAATTGGTGTTATTAGAGAGCACTTTCATCCAAGAAAATGAGAATGGGAATAGCAAAGCTATAGAGAGAACCCAGGAGATGAGGACAGAGGAACACAGCTAAGGTGAAATGATCTGTGAAAAGTCACCCCAAAACAGTACATTATTGAAAACTTTCTTGTCAATAAGTATTATCAGGTAAAGGGGTATTTTGAAGATGCCAAATATGTGAATGGCGAACCGTGGACTAAGAGTAGGATCACAGACTTCAGGAAGCAAACTGAATATGAGAAAAAAGCAAAATGGAAGATCTTAGATTGCTCATGGACTTTGAATTTTGAAAGACAGACACATCTCCTGCTATTAAAAAGAAAGTTGAGAATATGAATATGTGCAGATGGCATGAAACCCTGATACACATAGAATTTAATTTTTTGATAACTTAATTTCTGTATGATGGCCCATTCCAATATGATGATAGAAATCTCAAGCAGTTCAAGATTCTCTGTCTTCCATTTTCCCGGTCCCCATTCCTCATGGGCCGTTGCTAATGGATCCCTTGCTTCTGTCTGTCTGCCTACAGCTCTGTGATCCTTCCATGGCACTCACAGAAGCCACACTTCCACTTTTATACCCACTAGGGCTCAGGAATCTCTTGAGGCTGTTTCCAGTACTGTCTGCCTAGTGACATAGACTCAGACATTCACTCTCTAGAGTCGTGCTTCTTTCTCTAGAAGCATAGTGCATGGCCTCTGGGACTCTCAGAGCTCTGTTCTCCTCCGCTCCTGTCCATCAGTCCCTTGTGTTTCTTGTCTGGAAGCAGAGTGGAGACACGGTGTAGGAGGGTGCATGCTACACTCTCATAGTGTTTTGCCTACTTATTTGTACCTGTTTGAAGGGATTTTAGTTGTTCTGTAAACACCTAAGAAGACTGCTCCTTTTTTTTGGTTGAGGGGCTTCCTCCCCCTCTCCTCCATCCCATGTCTTTCCTGAAGCAATGAAAATAAAACATCTTACCATCTTGAATGTCTTTGGATTCAGGGGAGTAGAACTGGAATAAATTGATTAAAATGTATGCCGTTAAAATAACTACAAATACAAAAGATGGAGAGAATGAGAGCATATTGTATTCTTCAGGGTGCCAGACATTTCTTCATTCCTCACAACAGACTCTTTAAATGTAGCTATTGTTATCCCATTTTAAGGATGAAGAAACAGGTTGCACATGGTTATGTAAAGTATCTGCTGGTCTTACCGGCCTGCTGCTAGACAGAGGCAGAGCCAGTTCTTTCTGAACTGTCCTTTCCACCCTCCCTCAAAAAGCAAAGTTAAAGGGTGGAATGCAGTGTGAACATTTGCAGAAAGCCACATGGATATGGTTGGTGTTTGTCAACTCTAAGTAAATGATGGTGAGGAGAACCTGTAGGGTTAAAGAAAGCACTGGTCGTAGCCAAAAGAGAGAAAATGAGCAAGAGCAAACGAGACAGAGAGAAGTTGAGAAATCAGTGGCTAATGAGACTACTGTCTGAATTACGTTCAAAGCACTATGACACACCACGTGGGAAGCAGAAGCTGCAGGTGTGGAGGGAAACCAAAACTGATCCCTGCTGTGTCAGGCACGCAGAGAGGAGTGAAGAGTGTGTGGCCCTCGAAAGCATAGTGGAGAAATCGGTAATTCTAACAGTTAGCACAGGGTGGTAAGTAGAAGCCTCACGTTTCTGAATAAGGAACACGTCACTGGATTTGGAGGTGAAGTGCTATTTCATAATGAGAAGTAAAGATGAAGTTTAGCAAAATATCAGAAAGGTGAAGAAATTTGATACCATAATTCCATATTGCTTCTCCATATCCTTATTGCCATCTATTATCCAATGAGTTTGAACCTCAAGTAACAAGAAACTAAAGAATGTTTATGATTTAATGATCTGGAAATGTTACTATGGGCTGAAGGCACCAACTCTTGTTTTTCCTCTGATTATATGTGGGAAGGAAAAAAAAAGTCAAAAACTGCCTAAACGAAAATGACTTCATAGTGATTAGATGTAATTTCAGATGCAGACCAAGTCTCTTCTGTGTGATCTTAAATGAAGGAATAGTTATATTTGTATGACCACTTGGTTGAGAGGCTGAAGTAAGATGATGATCAGGTGCTTAACATGGAATCTGGAGTGTAACAGGAGCTCTATAAATGTAACTCGCTTTTTCTACACCTTCATTTATTCAACAAGTATTTATACAGGAGCTAATTTTATGCCACAGATAATGTGTTAGGATAGACCACATTATGCTGCAGTAATGAAGACACTCCCCCACCCCAAATCTCAGTTGCTTAAACCCAACCAAAGTACATTTCTCTCACCTACTCAAAGTCTGCTGCATGTTGAGGTGGCTTTACAGGGCAACTCTCCCCCATGTGGCCACCCAGACTGCATCACTCTTTAAAATTAATCCTCTAAACACAAGACATCTTAAGGTCCACCACAGCAGAGAAATATCTGGCCAGAACTGCTTTTAGATACTTTTGTCTGAAAGTGGCATACATCAATCCATTGGCCAGAAGTAGTCCAATGTCCTTATACTACTGGAAGACGATGAAGATGGAGTCTTCTGTGTGCTCAGAAAGAGAGAATGAGTGGATATTGATGAACACAAGTAGTATCTACCACTTTTTAGCTAGGTGCTGGGTCCTTAGTAGTAAACAAAACAAGTAACATTTATCCTTTCCTGATGGAGCTGTCAAGCCAGAGTGACATGCTCCTGGGAACACTATAGCATTCGTAAAGAACCAGTGTTCTGCCCAAGCAAGGGAAGAAACTAAAGAGATTGTATTCAGTATGTATAAAGTTATGTGGAAAAATAGGAAAGGATAACAGTTCAGTGTAAGTGACAAGTATGGAGAACTTAGAAATCCTCAATAAATATTTACTGAATGAATGTTAAGTGATGAATAAGAAGAAATTTAGCACTAAGAAACTAAACTGGAAAAGCAACAGAGAGAACAGATATAGGAATAAAAAACACATGGAAACAGTTTATGCTTTTCAAATGTTCTGAATAATATTTGGGAATAAAAGCTGTTCTTGCTGTATCTACTGCTTCCAGTAAGCTTGAAATATTTCTGCGCTGGTCTCTTTTGCCATAGTGGTGGTGCAGAGGAATGAATTCCCAGCCAGACTGTTTCATTCTTACCTACTCAAGAGTATGAAAATTGTTGGGAAGCTTGGACTCTGACTTATCCTCTGGAATATTTTGCGAAGACTTAAGTTGTCTTGATTGGCAGCTGTCAAATGTATAGGGATTATAGGAAAGGAGGATTTGTGCTGCTGTAAATACTGAAAATGTTACAGGGCTAAGCAAAAAATCTAGTAGTTTTATGGTGGAATATTAGAGATGGATAATTTCTTAAAAGCATTAAAATGATTTCTATAAAGATGTTTATTAAAGAAAATATAGAAAACATGCAAAAAAAAAAAAAAAGAAACATAACAACCCCTAAAGATAATTTCCAATAACTTTTCATATACCTATGCCAAACTTTCCTAGACATACACATTCATTTATCTTAGAAAAACACATCACACAGATCATGCCGCTCTGTCATCTCCCTTTTACTTTACAGTATTTCTTAAATATTTTTCTACTTCAAGAAGTATATTTATGCAATATTTTTTAATGGCTGCATGGTATTGCATCATATATGTGTGTCAAAAGACATTTACTTATCATTCCATTAGATCATTTACAGATGGTTGCTATTATAAACAATGCTGTTACGAACATACTCTAACTGAATTTCTGTGCACATCTTTAATTATTTTATAGAATAACTTTCCTAAATTGCAATTACTTGGGGAAAAGTCATGTATATTTTAAGGCTTATTATTTACATTATCAAATTACCCTTTAAAAGATTGTTTCAGTTTACATTCCTACCAGCAGTGGATGAGAATAAGAGTGTTTAGGAGCCCATAAATCTACAAATATGGTTGTAGTGAATTAGGCATACCATTGTACATATGTTTAATATTGATAGCTGTTAGCAGAAAGAGGCACTCAGTATATTATCTTTAAATCCCACATTCTACGTATTGAATGCTTTATTCTAAAATCATATGTATGAGAGTTTCACATTAAGTTTTCTAGAAAGGAATTTAAGACAAATTCACATATTATGCTAAATGGGTTCATTAATGTCATAGGCTCTGGGGTAAAATCTCTGGATGATCCATTGGATAGCTAGAATGAGTTCTTTACTAAACAAAATATATTGAGCTCTGCCATTGAATATCATCCGTGCCTTGATATATGGCTGTAGCCAAATATTTGTGTGTATATCTTTAATAATTAAGTGTTAGGCAATTTCTCGTTTTTCTGAAAAGAAAACCCCAAATTTTTTTTCAACTAAATTGATTATATTAAAGTTTGCATGACATAGATGAAATAAACTTGTATATTTGTAGTATGTAATTTACTAATTTAGACATAAATAATAATTCAAATGCATACTGTAATAATTTTTAGAAGTATGGCTCTTTTCCCTCCCTTACATTTCATGAAGCAGTTTTGGTCCAATTCCCCCTTCCATGCATTCTTGACTTCATAATGGTGGCACCTCTTCAGGCAACTGGCCTGTTTTTACCACCTGTCATCTGTAAGTAGCTTGGGGTGCAGGACTTTGTGAAACTGTATGATGGAAATCTTTTCCCCAACTATAAAAAAAGAAGAAGAAAAAACGCACTTATTACTTATCTCCAGTAACCACTTAACTCTGTTACTTTTTTAAGTGATTTTTAAAATGCTTGTTTTCGACAACATCCAGCACTTAGAATTGTTAGGTCATGTCTCCCAAAATAATTACCAACTCAATATTAAATTCCTTTGTTTCTGTTTTTACCAGTCCCATCAAGTGAATGATTGCTACAACCATCCAAAACTCTCATCAGTTGTTTCAGGCTAATCCATGTTCCCTAAACAGTACTTTGTTTAAAATAAAATAATTGAGAGAGTGCCTGGTATTATGAGAGACTTTATAAGGACTTTAGTTTAATATGCCTCTTTTTCTGAGGGATAACGTTGGGAATGAAAAAAATCTCACCTTACATTCAGTCGTATATTACAGTTTAAACAAAAAGAAGGGATTCACTCAAATCTCTTTTGTGTTCTTATGCAAAGTAACTATTGAATATGAAAGCTTTTGTCCACCTATAGGAAATAGCTAAAGAATACAGCAGGATTATAATACATTTATCTTATATAAAAACACTGAAAATTGAGGTTTATAAAGCCTGCTGCTTTGAAAATATTCACACTGGACTCTTTTAAGAACTACAGCTCTACCCGATTAAACCTCCTCCCAACTCCAAACCTCATCTAATTTTACTTTAATATCAAAAAAAAATAAAAAGCCCAGCCATATTTAGAATATAAGGTCTCTTAGGTATCCGTAGCCAAAATTTTGAAACTCAAAATGAAAAATTTAGAGAACTGAATGGCTAGATTTCCCTATGGTGATACTCCCGCTTTAAGATATATTATGTTGTTTCCAATCTTTTCATCTAAGTATTTCCTAGAGAATCAGACTAAAAGAACATTTTATAGATTAGGTAGGTGGCAGCTATTTGATTGATATGGTTGAAGATGGCATATGGCATATTCTTTACTTTCAGAATGTTTTGAGTCTTTGTTCTTGCCCATAGCAGTAGTATCTATGAGAACTATCCAGAAACTTCCCAATGGTACATGTATGTAAAACACATCATCTTAAAAAGCAATGAACATTTTACCATTGCATTCTTTATTATTTGAACTAAATCAAACTGAGAGATATAGAACTTAAATGGCTATAGAACTCTAATTGTATAAGATATTACAATTTCATAAGATTATAAATGCTGTTTTAAAATGTTAATTAGAAGATACATTTGTTTTAATTCATGATACTGAAAATATTGACTGAATTGTGAATTAACACATTTAGGGTTGCAGATGTCATTTTTCATGAGATTTCCTGAATGATGTAATTTTCATATTTCATACAGCAGTTTGATCAATTTACAGATTTATTTGACATAATTAGTAAATGAGAAATTCAATTGCTGATACATAACTATTTTTCCATAATGTAAAAAAGAAGTTAAAATTCTGAATTATAAATAAAAACCAAATATTTTGAAGACATCTGGTCCACATCTGTCTGAAATAAGGTAATTTAACACAGTGTAATTAAATGCAAGAAATACTGAAATATTCACACCTTAGAATGTTAAAAAAAAAAACTCACTTCATTTTGATGTTATTTGTTGAATTGTAGAATTTTTAAAAATTTTAGTGTCCTTTAGCCTCTCATTTTGTCATTTACAAAGAAGACTGACAAGCTAAACAAACAAAAAACAATCCATGTGTTCCAAAGCCTCTACTAAATGAAAGAATTATCTTTATTACTATTCCTTTGTATGTGCATAACTCCACTCCTAAGTTAATACTCAGCGGACATAGACCCAGACCTACCTCCTTTTGATGTATTTATAATTCTCCATTCAATTATTTAAAATGAGAGATTAGTGAGAGGGTCTCTAATCTCCCTAAATTGTGCGTTCCTTGTGGGCACAAAGGAGCTCAGTAAATGTGAGAGGAAGGTATTCAGACCTATGGAAATGAAAAGCATCGTTGGTACATTCTCGTGATCATTGGAGAGTCAGCCTTTGAAGATTGGTCTTTTCTTAAATTAAAAAAAAAAAAAACTTTATTTTTAACCTTTGTTAAGTAGAAAATTAACCATTTTAGGGAAAAGTAAATACACTATACTTTCTGTAGTCTAGCCTTAAGATGTGAAAAGGCAGATTTCTCCTTTAAGGCTGCAGATCCTTAAAACTTCAGTAGGTCTAGGTTCTGATCATAAGAGACAAGTTTGTGGACATGAAAACACTGCTGATGCTATAGTGTGAAGTTATAGGAAGAAATCTCCGCTTGGATACCAGAGGCTCCCCAACCAGCAATAGACCATGAAAAAAACTGATACTGTAGGAAGTGAAACCACTTTTCCTAACACATGCCCTGAGGTAACACAAGTTATATTTTGTGTGTTTATTTCCAGGGAGCATGATAAAGATCCAGAAAGCTTTTTTAAGGTATTAATGCATCTTAAAGACTTAGGACTCAATTTCCACGTGTCTATCCTTGGAGAAACCTTCACAGATGTCCCAGGTACCTCTGTTGAATTTTCTAATGTGTATTTTTATAGATGACATAAGCTCTACAATGTAAGTATTAATTTCCATGTTTCCCTTTGTTAGAATAATCAAGATGAGCACTGTTAACCAAAAGATTATACGATGGCATTAAAGTCTGATTCAATTTAAAAAATACTTAAGTAAGCATTCTTTGATTTAAGTTGAGAATGTGAAGTCATCTCTTTGATCAAATATAGTTTATGCAATGCATCTTGATGTAAATAAAATATATTACTTTAGGCATCTTAACACTTAAAGAAAGTGGGAATTTGTAATTGGATATATAACCTCTCACCTCTGGGGTCACTGGTTTGAATCCTGCTCACATGGGTATTGGCTGAAATACATTAACATCTGTTAGGTGGCCTATGTAAAGCATTTTGGCATCTAACTTGTAATATGGAATGGACTGTAGTCCATGTCATAGTTGTCATTGGTTCATGCCTTGTTTATTGAACTTGAGAAAGACAAAAATCAGAAGCTGATAGCAGCAGATCCTCTCTTTATTAATGGCACATGGAGCCTTTTCAAAGAGCCATTTCCCTCACCCTGCATCCTCACTGGTCACGTTTGGGTCAGTAAAATGAGGATTCATAAGCATACAAGTTATACAGGTATTCATATTTTTTAAGCTTTGGGTGTTCAGCATTATTTGAAAAATCAAATGTACAAACAACAGTATTTCAGAAGTAACAAGCCATTGTGTATTATAACTCCTAAGGAACATCTAAAGTTTACTTTCACTTAGCAAGTGTTTCTTGATTCTAGTAGTGTCAGGAACCATACCCAGCCTGTATCTCAGTAGCCTTGTCTCATATGGCTCATCGTCTGCCCTCTGCAGCTGTGGATACTGACCTTTTCCCAGTTCCCCTAAGACAACAGGCTTCTTGAGAGCTTTGGACGTTTGCCTGTTCATTTCTGTTTCATCCTTTTGATCTCAGCTCAGGGGCATTTTCTTTTGCTGTAAAGCTTTGTCATGATTTCTCAGCACCTCATACTTTGTCTTCATGGTACTTACCTCAGGTATAAATTTATATATGTATACATTTTTTCATCTCTTTCATGCATATGCACATAAGCACACATGGCCCATACACACTGGAATGTAAATGCTATGAGGACAGGGACTGTATCAGTCGTGTTCATCATTGTACCCCAAAGCCCAGTGCAGTGCTTGACACAATGGTGGAGCTCAGTGAATATTTATTGGACAAATAAGTAAAAATAATGCAAACTCCCTGCTCTCAAGAAATTTATCATTTTTTTTTTTTTTTTTTTTTTTTTGAGAAGGGAACACTTGTGCCTACACATAGGCAACAGAGGGTGAAACACAAGGTAATACAATTATACAATTATCTAAGCCACACAGGTGGTTTTGAGTGTTAATTGAAGGGCTGGTACTTGAATAGCCAGAAAAGAAGGATTAAGTTATTCCAAAAGGGGAAACAACATGGGCAAAGCACAAGAAGTCAACATTTTGGAAAAGGTGATTAAATGAGAGAAAAACTTCAATGATGAGTGCTGTGAGGTCACTAAACAGAACAGGAGATTCTACATGCAGACCTTAATAAGGAAGTTGGTATGTGCATTACACGGGTAGGGTAGGGCCCACATGTGAAGGAGCTTGATAACCAGAGTAGACTGGGCAAAGGTAAGGAATAGGGAGCCTAGATCTTGAACAGGGAAGAAATATGATGAAACCTGGATTTTAGGAAGCTGTGTCTTGCAATGACACAGAATTCTGTGTAGACAGAATCACAGTAAGACCCTCTGGTAGTAATCCCAGTGTGATCCTATAAGGTGCTGGCAGAGAGATCAGTGAGAGGGCCCTATGAGAGGGATGTTCTCAAGGAAAGCACAGAAGAGAATTTGATAGATGGGTGGCTGTAGAGAAGGAAGGAAAGAAAAGATCAGCTCATTTGCAAAGCTCATAAGTTCAGTTTTGTTTGTACCAGCTTTGAGGTGTTTGTGGATGGACTGAGAAACGATGCTGGAGGAAATTCCCCCAATCAGAAAGCTTCTTAGCCGGTGTTACCACTGGGTGCTTTCAGGCCACCACTACAAAGAAGACTCGGTTTTTTTACTCAAAAGCCTAAGTTTTGGGATTACATCTCTCCTCTCCCACACATTGACCTTGAGCTATTTAGAGCAATATGGAGGGTTGAAAACAGGATGTGGAGCAGTTAGGGGTCCAAGTACTTAGTGCTCAGTAAATACAGGTGACTAATTATTGTTCACTTTGGCTTCGCTTCCACACATACTTACTGAGCACTGTGGAGGGGGCATTCCACAGTGAACAGCGCTCAGTTTCCCCCTCTGGGATCTCTGTCTAACTGGGATGCTGTGAAATACACAGGGAATACTGTGAAAGCCCACAGGAAGGGACAGCGTATTGTCTATACACGTGCTTCTGTTACTCCTAGTAGCAACAGAGATTTTCTTCTGCCTCAGCCACTGGTTCATCTCTACCATTTCAAATGTGTATTGACTCTTCACGACCACGGCACTTCACCTTGCACAGAGAAGGAGCCCAGGTGTGGAATGGATGAAAGAGCTGGTAGCTTTCCAGGTTGTGCCCTTAGAAGGCCGCTTTGCTGGTCTCTACAACAAAGGCTTCCTAACAGGCCATTCTGTGTCACTTCAGCCATTATTGTCACTCCTCTAGCTTATGTAACAGATTCTTAGATAGCATTTACTGTATTCCACGTGTTGTTCTAAGCTGTTCATGAATATTAACTCTCTAACCCTTTATAACAATCCTGTTCAGTATTGCTATCTCCATTTTTTCCAAGGTGAAGAAACAAATAGGCCACTCAGCTAGGCAGTGTTTTAGCCACTGAGCTATACTGCTTTTTCATGTTCTTTTTTTCTGACCCAACTGTTTCTCTAACTTTAAACATTAATTTTTCCCCAACTCACCATTCAGCACTCCTAGTCTCTTATCTAGTGCTTCCACAAAAAGAATTACCTAGCTGGCATGCATTTCTTTGTCTGAGGTCTCTTTGGGTACTACATTAGCATTTCTGGCCAGGTGCAGTGGCTCACACCTGTAATCCTGGCACCTTGGGAGGCCAAGGTGGGTGGATCACCTGAGGTCAGGAGTTCAAGACCAGCCTGGCCAACATGGTGAAACCCCATCTCTACCAAAAATACAAAATTAGCCAGGTATGGTAGTGCACGTGGGTAATCCCAGCTACTCAGGAGGCTGAGGCTGGAGAATCACTTGAACCTGGGAGGCAGAGGTTGTGGTGAGCCAAGATCATTCCATTGCACTGCAGCCTGGGTAACAGAGTGAGACTCTGTCTCAAAAAAAAAAAAAAAAAAAAAATTATATACTATGTGATACCCAGCCAGAACAATTGCTCTTAACACCGTTAACATTTGTAGGGATATGATTCTCTTGTAAATAATTGCAATTATTATGCTAGTAATAACTTCCATTAATTGAAAATGTGCTTCTTTCTTGGCCATTTGCCTGATTATTTTATGTAATGCTCATGATACTCCCATTGAGGGTAGGTATTACCCTATCCCATTTTATAGGTAGAGAAACAGACTCTGAAAGCTTAAGTCACTTTGATTACATTGCCTATTAGTGAGTCAAACTTTTCTCTTATACATACAAGCCAGAAGGATTGGAAAACCAAGAAAGGCTTAGTGTATTACTGCAGGACCATTGATTACTCTGCAGCTTTGTTTTGTTTCCCTCTCTAAAGAGCTCTTGGGGGGAAAGTAGCACACCACTGAGTGATGGCATTAGTGCCAAGTTTTACTGCCCTTTTTGATGAAACAATCATCACTAAATTTCTTTTGAAAACTGTAATTCAGCAACTTTGTAGAGTCTCTATACTGTTGATTGTTTTTAAGCAAAAATTATGTTGTTATGAAGTTTTTGTAATCCTTTTCCTAAAAAGTATAGTAGAATTAAGAGTGTCAGTCATAATTTATAGCACTACACTTTATAGGTCTTTTGCATCATCTCTTCATTCTGCAGGAGATGAGAGATCTAGAATCAGTGACTTTTCCAAGGTGTGTGAGATGGGCAGTAGATAGTGGCAGGGTTTGGAGTGGAAACTGGGAGTCAGTTTTCCTCAGCCCTAGTCACTGCTGTATTTTTTCAATCAATGTTTTTAAAGTATGTTCTTCGTGCCAGGCACTGTTCGACATTTAGGATGCAATGGTGGTGAATGAAGTAGACATGTTTTGTGACATTTGAAACTTGTAGTCCCACTCCAGTGCTTTGTTCATCACTTACAAGAACATTCCTTAAAAATGATAGAACTGACATTTCTTGAGCACGTAGCATGTGCTAGACACTGTTCTCAGCCCTTTACACATAGTCTTCACAATAGCCCTGTGAATTAGGCACTGTTGGAATTACCATTTACAGCTGAAAAAAGTAAGGCACAGGGAGGTTAAGTCACTCGCTGGAAACCACCCAATCAGTCTACCTCAAAGGCAAATGCTCAACCTGTGCTCTACAAAGAAATTCACAAAATCATCCCTGTTTTACAGGTAAGAAAGCAGGAGTTGATAATGGTGAGAAATTCCTGGCCACTCATGTGAAATGTGTAGGGAAAAAAAAACATAGTATACATAGGGTTCAGTACTACCTACAGTTTCAGGCACACAATAGAGGTCTTGCAATTCATCCCCTGTGGATAAGGAACAGCTATTTCATTGCCTGTAATACTCTTGCTGGAAACAACCCAGCTGGTATCTGAAGACACATCTAGCAACGATGTCCTGGAAAGCACAGCAGATATGAAGTGGAGGTAGTCTCTGTAGAAATGGAGTTACTTATCACTTACAGGTGACTTGGTATTTTGAAAAGCTTTTAGTGGTTTTCAACCAGAGATTCCCACCTCTACTTCCAGGGACATTTGCCAATGTCTGAGACATTTTTGGCTGTCACAACTGTTGCACAGTGGGATGGTGCTCCTGGCATCTAGTAGGTAGAGGCCAGAGGTGCTGCTAAACATTCTGTGGTACACCGGACAGCCCCCATGGCAAACAGTTATCCAACCTAAAATGTCAGTAGTGCCTGGATTGAGAAACTGATTTGTGGGAATTGAAGTCAGCAAACCAGGCTTGGGACCGGGTCTCTTGAAGCTTTCTAAGTTAACCCATGTTCATCCATCTGTGCAATAAAAAGGAGGAGATGGGAAAGGGAAATAATAATAAAATCACCTGCCCTATCAGCTTCAGTGAGTTATAATGAGGATTTCAGCACAATTAGATAATTTGAGGGAAAGTGCTTTCTAAACTACTATGCGGATTTTATTATAGGATTCATGGACTTGCCTCCAGAGTTTGTACATGGAATGAGTTTTTAATGCATTTTGGATCCATAGGAGACATGAATGATCCTGTACCTTAAAAGTTCATTTTGTTTTTATTCAGAAAATTGGAAAGGTCATTCTGCGACATAAAGCATCTGCATCAGACTCCATATTACAAATGAACCAAAAATCCTAGAAGCTCCTCAATGCAAATATTTGAGTTTTGGCCAGTTCTCATAATAAGGTCACATTGTTAGCCCTTGAGATTATTTAAAAAAAAAAGAAGAAGAAGAACAAAATGCTTAAGATATCAAATAAGTGGAATGTGTTTGTATACTTAATAGTTTCCCACAAATGGTAATTCTAAACAAAATATTCTTTTCTGTGAACTGCCAAAGCCTTAAACAAGCGTTCTTCTTTCCATGCTGCAGACATGGTGGGAAAAGGAGTTTTAGCTTTAGACATTAGGGCAGCCAGAAAGGTTACAAGGAAACCAAAAACCTGAACTATGGTTTTGGCAGACAGAAGTCGTTCTGTTTCACCTTTAATTTGAGGTTAAAAACAGTATATGGAAAGCTTCTGGTTAGTATCTGGTATGACAATGGTTATTACTATGATCTTGGCATATTTCTGGTTCTTGGCTCTGGAGTCAAATGTTGGATAATTATATAACATTTCCCTCCATTTCCATCTTCTCCTTCACTCAGCTTCTAGCTCCTGTCTCATTTTCAGCAGAGCAACTATACTAAGGGGGAAATACTAGAAAGGTTCTAGGACACAAATAGCATACATCACACTAATATGAAGTTTTAAAATTTTGTCACAAGGAGAGCCTAGCAAAAGGAAAGTTACTAATGTATTGATAAATGCTGAATTATAAGAAGATTAGGCCAGGCACAGTGGCAGAGAGAGACCTTGTTGTCTCAAAACAACAACAACAACAAAAATACATTGAGATGAAGTTAATGTACTAGTAAGATTGAATAAACTGATTTTTCTCCAGACCATACCATTCCCTAAACCTTTTCCTTTTCCTTGTGATTTTTTTATCATTATTCATTTCCTAACATATACTTACTTACTGAGTTCCTGTTACAGTCTAGCACCACGTAAAGTATTGTGGATACCAAGAGATGAAGGCATGGTTCCCCCACTCTGGAATCTTACTGGCTCATTAGAAAACAAAAATATTTATATAATTACATTTTATTATATCACACTCTTGTTTATATTGTAACATTTTAATAATTTTGAATACATTATTTACAATGTTTATGGGCAAACCTTATAGCAGTCTAGTGATTTAACAAGTATTAACCTCCCCAAATTATAGCTGAGGAAATGACGCATATTAGCTCCATTTTAGTAGCATGGACTTGAAGTAGATTCTCAGTAGACAGAGCCACCTTCACATGATTCTTAGAAATGGACACATAGTTACTTTCCCGAGAACATGATTGAGAAAGTCGGTTTTCAAGAATCTGAAATTCAAACTGAAGTCTTCTGTCTCCCAGTCCTTTGCTGAAATAAAGAAATCAACAAAACATAATGGGAGAAGTAAGGAAGATTCAATTAAAGGTAGGCGTATAAGCTCCTGACAGGAAAAAGAATACATGCTAAATAGAAATGATGGTATCCCTTAAGATAATTTATGAAGGTAACAAGGCTCCAATTAGGGTGCCAGAATATTACTTTACATATCCTCACAAAGTGGTTCTAAAATCCGAACAAAATAAATAAATGAAAGGGCAAACTAGCAAAGGAATCATGAAGGAAAACATGTCCTACCAAATTCAGAACATGTATGAAGTGAGAACTTTTCAAAGAGTACCATACAGATTTAAAGTATGAAAGTAAAAAAAAAAAAAAACCTAGGCAGAAATGGAGAAGCAGAAATACAACTTGTATATACATTTAAGAGCCAACAAACTTTACTAATACAAAATTTACTAATACACTTATCCCAGCTCAAAAACAGAGTATTGAATAAAATAAATAATGTTTATATGATAAAACAACAAATTATACATTTACAAGTAAAGGTTTGCAGTAGCATCAACACATTATTATAAGTATAGTAATCTACTGAATTCTTACTCCATACCAAGCCAGGGCTAGGCTTTTACTCTGATAATCTCATTTTGCATCACAGCAATCCCCTCAATAAGTATAATTACTCTCCCCTATGTATGGGTGAGGACACTAAGGCTTTAGTTGAATAACTTGCCTGAGGTCAGTTAATAATAAACAAAAGAGATGATAATATCAGAAGAAATAAATACTAAATCAACTTTCAGGGGTGAAGACTCTCTAATTTTACCAGTAATAAAATACATGTAAATAAAAAAAAAAAAAATTATGAGCGAGCAGTTGCATTGAACAAAACAATAAAAGTAAAGACTTGTAACTAAGACTAGCCCACTTGTGGAGCAACCTCTGCATATATGGTGATGATGATGTACATTATTTTTCCTGAACTGTATTACTCTACCTTTTGTTTGACTCAGTCATTTCACCAGGGAATGTATCCCACAGAAATAATTCCAAGAAGGAAAAAAACAGATGGCAAAAGTTGTTCTTGCCTCGTTCTCTTCTCTACTGTCCCATAGTGAACAGGTGACTAAGATCTTATTCTTTCTTGATCGCATGCCTCATTCTGATTCTGTTGCCTCTTTTCTAGTTCTTGCCCTTTTCTTCTGGGCCCTTGACTCCTACAGAAGCTTCAGATTAGTCTCCCAGACTCTAGATACCTTGACACTGAGTTCATCCACTTGCTATCGTCAGTGTTCCTTCTAAACCTACAACGTCCAAGAAGATAATCATAATAGTATAACAATATTAAGTATTTGTGTCAGATTTTCTGCAGGATGAACTTAATTTCCTTTATAGCAGGGGAGGTTCTTCAAAATCTCACCCCAGACTAGCTCCTCATGAATTCCAGTTATCTCTGCCATTTCCGGAATACATCTGTGCCCTTACCCACCTCCATGTCTTGTGTTATTTGTTGCTTAAATTCCTTTCTTCCTCCCCATGTAGGCACACTCAAACCCTTTCTCCACCTGGTAAAATCCCAACTCTATAACTCTTCTCTTTCCTTCCTGTTGCTTCATGGCATCTGTACTCATTCCATCAGTTGCAAAGCATGTATCACGCTGCACTATAGTCACTTGGCTGCCATAATAGGGCCATGGTATAACTGACCGGAAGGCACTTTGTAGGTGAAGAGTAGAACTTTTGAAACAGCCTCACAGAAGAGGAGTCTGCAGCACTCCTGGTGGGAGCACTACCCTGGCCCAGCTTTTATTGATACCCTAACAAGGGCGAGGTTCCCATTCAGTACCTGTGAAGCTATCTTTTCCTTTCTCAGGAAAGGCTTGTTAACTAGGCTGATACCCTTCCCTTCCAAATGCTCAGAACATTCACCAGCTGCAAATAACTGGTGGTAACTCACTCTCATTCCTCAATGTGTCCTGTGAGAATCGTTCTTTTTTCTAGGGTCACTCCCAGGCATGCCATCCCTGGGCTTAAAGTCTACTCCTGCAGCTTCTGCAAGTGGAATAATATTTTCTACTGAAACCAGAAGATTCACTGCAACTCTTAAGTCAAGATCATTTATCCATCCTACCAGGGAAGGCCATGAAAATAATGAGTTCTGGAATACAGCTCCCAAAACATCTCTCAAGAAATTGTTCTCCAAAATTATAAGTATGAAAACATCACTGAGGGAAAGTGCTCTGTCATTTTCATAAACTGTCCTCAAAGTTTGAGAAATGTGCACTTGGAAAAGACCCAGGAAAATAAATTAATTAATGGAAAAGATCGACATTAATAGACAAATAGGAATTTGGAAACAGTCCTTAATTTTGAAAGCCTATAAATGTATATGAGATTTAGGGTTGATGGGAGATCTTAGGATGTAGTTGCTATACTTGGTTTTGAGTTCCTATAGTTGTATACTGGTCATGATTTGGAGTGTGGTATGGTCAAAATAATATTTCCCCAATAAAAGACTATGGGGGAAGGCCTGCCTGTTTTAATATTCCTGTTTCCTGCAATGCCTATCAGAACAGGAGTCTCTGACAGAAAGCAGTACAACAGGGAATTAATATGAATATCTGGATCCAACTAGCGAGTTTTTCCAGCTATCTTTCTCCTTGGCTAAATCGTTACATTTCTGAAATGGAAACCATCAGATATATGCTGCCGTGCAATGAACACTGTCCTGGAATTTATAAGGCTCAGGGTCTAGTTCCAGCTCTGCCACTGATTGGCCATGTCACCTCTTTCAGCCTTACTTTACTCATCTGTAAAATAAAGTCATTCCAAAGAAGTTAGAACTAGAAGGGACCTTGGAGATTAGGGTTTCTGAGCTTTTAAAATGCAGACTTAAAATCCCCACCCCCAAGGGGATTTTACTTAGTGACACTTTCTGAAATGTTTATTACGAAAGACATAAGCATAATAATTGTACTTTTTTAATACACTTTGTTTTCTACCTGTATTTTTTTTTTTCACTTTTATTATAGGTTCAGGGGGTTACGTGTGCAGATTTGTTACAAAGGTATATTGAAAACACTTTTTATTCCTCATCATTCTGATATCTACCTGTGCTGCCAGTCACAATTATTCCAGCTACCCTGGTGTATGTTTTTGATCCTGTCATATCCTCTTACTCGTTCTTCACCTTCAAGTATCCTATGGGAGCTTTTATTCTTTTTTGTTGAGTTTATCTTTAGGTCTTTGTGGGGCTAACTAAAAACACTCCTAAAGATGAACCCATGTATCTCACCTTCTCTTCTGATCTTAACACATTAAGTACAGCCTCAGTGTTCTGACCATCCTGGTATGGTTTCAGCTACCTTCCTAGCCTTACTTCAATCCTTAAACATGTATATCCTGCACTGTAGCCTAGATTAGTCAGTGTTCCCTGAAGATAGTTCATATGTCACCACCCAGTGCCCCTCCCTCCTCCTTTATTTGTCAAAGCTCAACCTATCTTCTAAGAGTCATCTCACCCACTTTCCCAGGTCTTTCAAACACATGTGCTACCTCCTTTCTTTGAATGTCCATGGGATTTTGTTTGCATTTTGCAGTGTATTTATCATACATACTTCGATAATAGAAGGCTCTTAAGAATAATGGCAGTTGTATCTGACACAACCTTATATGACCCAAAGATCCTAGTACGGCTGTGTTTTCAAACTTTTGACCGTGATCCACATCAAGATATATATTTACATTGTGGCTCAGTATACCTATTAATGTAGATATATTTATAATTGAAACAAGGCTTTTATAATACACATTCTTATTTGACGCACTGATGTTTTCTTTTTCTGATTTATTTAATTTCTTTTTATGCTGTTCTAAATTGATTTCACAACCATGAGCCACAGTTGTAAACAACACCGTGTACATAGTAGGTATACTGTTGTACATGTTTAATTAAATTGACTCGGCTTTTTCCAAAATCATTATAGAAATATTACTGATTTGTGAATATACAAAATATATCCATTTTGATATATTTATTTAGATTTTAACTTTACCAAAAAAAATATTATATTCTCAAAGTATTGCTGCTTTGGTTTTAATTTTACGTGATCCGAAAAAGCAATTGCAGTTCATTTTTATCTATTTTTAAAGTAAGAAGATAGATATTTAGCTTTTCGATAATTATCACTGTAATGACAAAACTCCTGAGATTAATGTATTTGGCATACCATAAAATTGCTGTTTATTGAATGCTGAGTATGTTCCACACATTGTGCTAGGTGCTTCATATACATTTCCTTTACTCTGACATTCCTCCAGGATCAGATATTATCTCCACTTTATAAGAATGCCAACTCAAACTGTACCATTTTACTCAGTGAAAATTATTAGCAATAAAATAAAATCAGGAATTCTGATTTGGTTTTATTATCTTTCTTCCCACAAAGTTCCTTGTAATTTAGCAAGTTTTTTTTTTTTTTTTTCACAGTACTTTTTTTTTTTTTTTTTTTTTTTTTTTTTTTTTTTTTTTTTTGAGACGGAGTCTTGCTCTGTGGCCCAGGCTGAAGTGCAGTGGCGCGATCTCGGCTCACTGCAAGCTCCGCCTCCCGGGTTTACACCATTCTCCTGCCTCAGCCTCCCGAGTAGCTGGGACTACAGGCGCCCGCCATCTCGCCCGGCTAGTTTTTTGTTTTTTTTAGTAGAGACGGGGTTTCACCGTGTAGACCAGGATGGTCTTGATCTCCTGACCTCGTGATCCACCCGTCTCAGCCTCCCAAAGTGCTGGGATTACAGGCTTGACCACAGTACGTTTTAACTGTGTTCAGTGCTTATA